>NC_057798.1:793799525-793808898 GCF_018294505.1 Triticum aestivum | reverse complement strand
GGCATGGCGACGCCACATGGCGCGATCCGGTTCGCTGGGCGGCAGCGGCGGACGTGTCCGGCTGCGGCCGGACGTGTCCGGCGGCGCGGAGAGGGGTTTCGTCTAGGGTTTGCCCGTGGATTTCGGGGGAGTGCACATATTTATAGGTAGAGGGAGCTAGGAGTGTCGAAATGAGGTGCGGTTTTCGCCCACACGATCATGATCGAACGACCGAGAGCATGGAGCGGAGTTAGATGGGTTATTGGGCTGTTTTGGAGGGGTGTTGGGCTGCAACTTAAAAGAGGCCTTTGCGGGAGTGCGGTTAACCGTTGGAGTACCAAACGAGCTCCAAATGACCCGAAACTTGACAGGTGGTCTATCGGTGCTATACCAGGGCCACTTGGCAAGGCTCGGTCCATTCCGAGAATTTTCAACACCCGCACACGAAAAGAGACAAGAGGGGTGCGCCGGTGCATGTGGGAGTGCCGGATTGCGAAACGGACAACGGGGAAAATGCTCGGATGCATGAGACGAACATGTATGCAAATGAGATGCACATGATGACATGATATGAGATGCATGACCTGAATAAAATGAAAAACAAAAGACAAAACCCATCCACGGAGGGAATATCATATCACATCGCCGAAAATGGCAAGAGTTGGAGATACAAATATGGAAAGTTACATCCGGGGTGTTACAACACTCCACCACTACAAGAGGATCTCGTCCCGAGATGTAGGACTGAAAGAACTCCGGATATTCGGAACGGAGGTGATCCTCGCGCTCCCAGGTGGCTTCTCGGTCGTAATGGTGTGACCACTTCACTTTCAGGAATTTGATTGACTTGTTGCGAGTCTTGTGCTCGGTTTCTTCAAGAATAGCAACGGGATGCTCATGATAAGAGAGATCTTCTTGGAGGTCGATCTCTTCGAAGTTGATAGTGCGCTCAGGAGTCTTGAAGCACTTGCGAAGCTGTGACACGTGAAACACATCGTGCACGTTCGCAAAGTTGGATGGAAGCTCAAGTTGATAGGTGAGATCGCCTCTTTTGCCAATGATCTTGAAAGGACCCACATATCTAGGGGAACGCTTCCCTTTGATACCGAAGTGACGAGTGCCTTTCATTGGAGAGACGCGGAGGTAGACATGGTCTTCGATTTCAAAAGCCAAGTCACGGTGCTTGCTATCATAGTAACTCTTCTATCGCGACTGCGCGGCTTTGAGGTTCTCACGAATGACTTTGCACATTTCTTCGGCTTCTGTGATCAAGTCGTTGCCAAGAATTTGGCGTTCACCTGTCTCAGACCAGTTGAGAGGAGTACGGCACTTTCTGCCATAGAGAATTTTGAATGGGGCCTTGCCCGAACTCGCTTGGAAGCTGTTGTTGTAGGAGAACTCGGCATAAGGAAGACAATCTTCCCACTTCATACCGAAAGAGATGACACAAGCCCTGAGCATATCTTCAAGGATTTGATTGACTCGCTCGACTTGGCCACTTGTTTGAGGATGGAAAGCTGTGCTGAAACGAATGTTGGAACCCATGGCCGTCTGAAAGGAGTCCCAAAACTTAGAAGTGAAAATGCTTCCATGATATGAAGATATCAATTGTAGAATGCCGTGCAAAGAGACAATTCTGGAGGTGTATAGCTCTACCAGCTGAGCTGCTGTGATAGATTCTTTGATAGGAAGAAAATGAGCCACTTTGGTAAGCTTGTCAATGACAACGAAGATAGCATCATTTCCACGCTTGGACTTAGGAAAACCAGTCACGAAGTCCATCTCGATATGGTCAAACTTCCATTCCGGAATAGCAAGAGGTTGGAGGATACCAGCTGGTCGTTGGTGTTCTGCTTTCACTCTTCTGCAGACATCACATTCATGCACGAATTGAGCAATCTCTCGCTTCATTCGAGTCCACCAATATGACTGCTTGAGGTCACAGTACATCTTTGTACTTCCAGGATGAATGTATAGGAGGGAATTGTGTGCCTCATTCATAATGACCTTTCTCAGATCACCTTTTGGAACCACAATTCGATCCTCGAAGAAAAGAGTATCTTTGTCATCCAAGCGATAGCACTTGTATTTAGGAATGCCCTTGTCAATACCACGTTTCACCTTCTTCACCATGGTATCCAGGAGTTGTGCCTCACGAATCTGATCTTCCAAAGTAGGAGAGACTATGAGGTTGGCAAGAAAGCCTTGAGGAACAACTTGAAGATTCAGCTTGCGGAAGGCCTCACAAAGATCCGGTTGAAACGGCTTGAGAATTAGACTGTTGCAATAAGCCTTTCTGCTCAAAGCATCTGCAATCACATTCTCCTTGCCAGGAGTATATTCGATACTCGGATTGTACTCCTGAATCATTTCGACCCATCGAGTTTTCTTGAGGTTAAGGTTGGGTTGAGTGAAGATATACTTGAGGCTCTTGTGATCGGTGAAAATGTCCACTTGCCTTCCCAATAAGAGATGTCTCCATGTTATCAATGCATGGACAAGTGCCGCCAAGTCAAGATCATGAGTGGGGTAGTTCTTTTCGTTGGGCTTCAACTGACGAGAGGTATAGGCCACAACTTTCTTCTCTTGCATCAACACAGCACCGAGACCTTGAAGGGAAGCATCACAGAAAACTTCGAATGGCTTGGATTCGTCAGGAGGAGTCAAGACAGGAG
Source organism: Triticum aestivum (assembly GCF_018294505.1). NCBI lineage: Eukaryota > Viridiplantae > Streptophyta > Magnoliopsida > Poales > Poaceae > Triticum > Triticum aestivum. Next base: position 793,806,244 of record NC_057798.1, on the reverse strand, counting down.
CTGTGACTAGCTTCTCTTTGAGGGTGTTGAAAGCGACGTCACACTCAGGCATCCAGACATACTTGACATGCTTCTGGAGGAGGTTGGAAAGAGGCTTTGCAATCTTAGAGAAGTTCTCAACGAATCTTCGGCAATAGCTTGCAAGACCGAGAAAACTGCGGAGCTGCTTGACATTCTGAGGAGGTTCCCAATTCACAACTGCAGAAACCTTCGCCGGATTAACAGCAATTCCCTTGGCGGAGATGATATGACCAAGATAAAGAACTTCATCAAGCCAGAACTCACATTTGGAAAACTTCGCATAGAATTGATGCTCTTTGAGCTTGTCGAGCACCAATCGCAAATGTTTGGCATGATCCTTCTTATTCTTGGAAAAGACCAAAATATCATCGAGATACACCAGAACAAATTCATTGGTGTAGGGGTTGAAGATAAAGTTCATCATGCGAGAGAATGTTGGAGGAGCATTGACAAGGACGAAAGACATGACAGTATATTCATAAGAACCATAGCTTGTTCTGAATGCTGTCTTGGGGATATCTTCTTCACGAATGCGAATCTGATGATAACCCATACGAAGGTCAAGCTTGGAGAAGACTTTAGCCCCTTTGAGTTGCTCGAAAAGCTCATTGATGTTGGGAAGTGGATACTTGTTCTTGATTGTCTTCTTGTTCAATGGACGGTAATCAACACAAAGTCGGTCCGTGCCATCCTTCTTCTGGACAAAAAGAACTCCGCAACCCCATGGGGAAGAACTCGGTCTGATCAAACCCAGACGCTCTTGTTCATTGAGCTGCTTCTTCAATTCCTTCAGCTCCTTGGGTCCAAGCTTATATGGATGCTTGCAAACGGGTTCAGTTCCAGGCTCAAGATCAATAACGAACTCGACTGGCCGATGAGGAGGCATACCCGGAAGCTCTTCTGGAAAGACATCTTGGTACTCACAAACGACTGGAATTTGAGAAATAGCATCCAATTCGCCCTTCTCATTGAGAGAAAACAACCGAATGGTTTCATCGCGAGCAGCATAGATGATAACATCCTCAGAAGGGTGTGTCAATTGAATTTGCCTGGCAGCACAATCCAGTTGAGCCTTGTGCTTAGAAAGCCAGTCCATCCCAAGAATAACAATATCAGAATCGCCAAGAACAACTGGAGAAGACAGAAATTTATAGTCGCCCATCTTGATAGAGACATCATGAACTACCGAGTTGGCCCTCATTGACTTCCCCGGAGAAACAACGCCCAAAGGTTTATCCAGGTAAGACCAAGTAAAATCATTCTTAGCAAAGAATGATCTTGACATGAAACAATGCGATGCACCAGTATCCAATAAGACTTTTGCAGGAATATCATTAACAGGAAGATTACCGATGATCACATCTGAAGAATCCTCTGCCTGAGCTGCATTCAACATGTTCATCTTTGCAGACTTTGGATTATGCTTGACCACTGCATTGCTTGAAGATCTCACAGGAGTAGGAGGAGGAAGGCGCCTTTGATTCAAGCATTTGTTCGCATAGTGGCCTTTCTCCTGACACTTGTTGCAAGTCACTTCTGAGAGCGGACGGTGATAAGGAGCACTTGACCTTGGAGCTTGAGGCTGAGACTTGTTCTGATAGCTTGGGTTGGGTGGGTGGGAAGATCCACGACCACCTGAGTTCTTCTGATGGTAAGGCTGACGAAACAGAGGAGGAGGAAGATAAAACTTCTGCTTCTTAGCTACCACTTGTGAGGAAGAAGAATATTGCACTGCCTCTCTGATTCTCTTCTTAGAAGCCTCACACTTGAGCTGAGCACCTTCTTGCTTGAGTGCCATATTGTAGAATTGATCAAACTGAGTAGGCTCAATAAGAACGAGAGCTAACGGCAGATCCTCTCTAAGGCCACCTCTGAACTGATAGATCATACTCTTCTCATCTGGAACATCTTGCTTAGCAAAGCGAGCAAGTTTCTGAAACTGCTTGTTGTATTCATACACTGACATGTTGGCTTGCTTGAGATTGCGGAACTCCTCTCGCTTGCTCTCAACAACACTGGTAGGAATATGGTGAGCTTTAAAGTCCCGATAGAAATCAGTCCAAGTAATCACTCGACCACCTTTGGAATCCTTGTATTGCTGGAACCAATCAGCTGCCTGATCCTTGAGCTGAAAAGAAGCAAACTTGACATAGTCCTCAGGCCTGACATTGCTGCATTCACAATGCTTGTTGATATCCTCGAGCCAATCATCAGCGTCTGTGGCCTCGGCACAGTAACTGAAAGACTTCGGCTGATTTGCAAGGAATTGGTTGAGGGTAGGAAACTGAGGCTGATGATTGAACTGCCCTTGACCTTGATTCCCTTGGTTGCCTTGGCCTTGGTTGCGCTCTTGCATGAGCTGGATCATCATCTGAGCATGGGCGTTAGAGGCTGCCATCAAAGCTTGCCATGCCTCCGGAGGCGGAGGTGGTGGTGGAGGGTTCGCCTGACTCCCATCATTGCGATCCGAATTCTGACGCGTTGGCGGAGCCATCCTGAAGAGGGTGACATCCGTTAGCATCTTGATAGACAGATAGACAAGTTGAATCAACGGATAGAAATTGCAACATATAGTCTTCACAATAAACATTCGAACAAACATGAACGAATGAATTCCAAAGTAAACATCACACGTCCATTAAGGTGAGAAGCCACTTGAATAGAGATTGATGAATGAAATAAACAAGGTACAACTGGGACAAATAAGTGGTAAGACCCAATCACAAACCAAATATCCGCGGGAAGAAATGCTAGAGCTACTTGAATCCCACCTATAAACTCCCGAAACTTTCTGGTTATGCAATCAGGTGTTGGGGATACAGGGGAAGCACAATATCTCACCCAAACTAACAATCCCTACATCCAGCTGTATCCATCCGTCAACACATAACCAAGAAACCTTCGAAAATCATGTACCTCAACCTTTGAAAAGCATCCATTATACTAGTTATGGCAATACTCCCGAGCTCGCCCCAGTACTGGGTTATCGGGGTTATCTCACCAACAACTGCATAAAAGAGATTTTCGATGTCGGCAAATCTCAAGTATTCCAGAACTGCAACGATAAAATTGTGACGATAACACCTCGGAGCTCAACTCCCCGGGACACTGCCACAACCCTTAAATTTCAGGAGGCACCAAGAACAATGTTCTCGTCACAAAACCATCAGAACGATTCAAAGATACCCGCGTGATCCTAAAAAATTTTTTAGTGAAAAATTGAGAAGAGGATAGTCAAAACATCTTCGTCAGGAGACCTCACCAGATCGACGAAGGGACTGAGGAGTAAAAAGAATCCTACTCTCCGATATATATAATCCTAAGACTCAAAACATTTTTGTTCTAGACTCAACATCGTCAGCAAACAATCAAGCAGGGGCTCCTAAGTCGGGGATGGCTCTGATTACCAACTTGTAACACCCACGATGCGGCTATATCTCCCACGTGTCGAAGCACGACTTAGAGGCATAACCGCATAGTAGTTTTGTTGCAAGAAGGGTCATCTTCACACAATCCCAGGTAATGAACAAGAATGGGATAAAGAGAGTTGGCTTACAATCGCCACTTCACACAATACATAATTTAAGAGCATACATCATTCAAATACACTCATAGACCGGCTACGGTCAAGTTCAAATGAAAATAAGACAACCCCAAATGCTAGATCCCCGATCGTCCCGACTGGGCTCCTCTACTGATCATCTGGAAACAATACATAGTAACGACCAAGGGCCTCATGAAATTCCCACTTCAGCTCAGTTGCGCCATCTGCGCCAGTATCCTTGGCACCTGCATCTATTTTGGTAGAATCTGTGAGTCATGAGGACTCAGCAATCTCACACCCGCGAGATCAAGACTATTTAAGCTCATAGGTAGGTAAAGGGTAATATGGTGGAGCTGCAGCAAGCACTAAGCATATATGGTGGCTAACATACGCAAGTGAGAGCGAGAGGAGAAGCAACGCATCGGTCGAGAAACTAGAAGTGATCAAGAAGTGATCCTGAAACTACTTACGGCAAGCATAACACAAACCGTGTTCACTTCCCGGACTCCGCCGAGAAGAGACCATCACGGCTACACACAGAGTTGATGCATTTTAAAGAGGTCAAGTGTCAAGTTATCTACAACCGGACGTTAACAAATTCCCATCTGCCTCATAACCGCGGGCACGGCTTTCGAAAGATTATATACCCTGCAGGGGTGTCCCAACTCAGCCCATCACAAGCTCTCTAGGTCAACAAAGGAATAGACCTTCTCCCGGGAAGACCCAATCAGTCTCGGAATCCCGGTTCGCAAAACATTTCGACAATGGTAAAACAAGACCAGCAAAGCTGCCCGATGTGCCGACAAATCCCGATAGGAGCTGCACATATCTCGTTCGCAGGGCAACACCAGATAAGCGAAGCATACAGGAACAGACGAATCCAAGTTGCCAAGGAATGGTCCCGCACGGTGCTCTAGTTTGGACCAACACTCGGAGGAGCACTGGCCCGGGGGGGGGGGGTAAATAAAGATGACCCTTGGGCTCGCGAAAACCCAAGGGAAAAGGGCTTAGGTGGCAAATGGTAAAACCAAGGTTGGGCCTTGCTGGAGGAGTTTTATTCAAAGCGAACTGTTAAGGGGGTCCCATAAATCACCCAACCGTGTAAGGAACGCAAAATCAAGGAACATAACACCGGTATCACGAAACTAGGGCGGCAAGAGTGGAACAAGTCACCGGGCATAAGGCCAGGCCTTCCACCCTTTACCAAGTATATAAGGTGCATTAATTTAAACAGGAGATATTGTGATATCCCAAAATATCCGTGTTCCGACCTGGAACAAACTTCATCTTCACCTGCAACTAACAACGCTATAAGAGGGGCTGAGCAAAAGCGGTGACATAGCCAATCATTGGTTGCTAGGACAGGTTGGTTAGAGGTTTGTCATGGCAATAGGTAGGCATGGTAAACAAAGGCAGGCAGGGCTAACATAGCGAAAGAGCGAATACTAGCAAGCAAAGATAGAAATGATTTCGAAGGTATGGTCATCTTGCTTGCAAGGTTCTCAGAGTTGTCGAAGGCTGGATCCTCGTAAGCGTTCTCAACAGGTTCCTCATGAACGTACTCGTCTCCCGGCTCTACCCAAAGCAAGAACACAAGCAAGGAACCACAATAAATCACGGTGCAATGCACAAGCAACATGATGCGATACATGTCATGATATGCGAGATGTGGTATGCAATGCATATGCGTGCTTCGGAAGGAAAGATGATGAACAAGGCATCAGCTTGGCAAACCAAGTATGCCGCTGGAAAGATGAGGTGATTTCGGTTGAAATCGATATAAAGATCACCGGATTCGGATGCACGGTTTGCAAATGACAAGCAAGACAAGTATGGCACAAAGCTGCGATTAACAACACGATGCTACTTAGCATGCAACAATAAACTATGCTACAGCACTCCAACATGAAAACAAAGCATACGGAGATCATCTACAGGAGATGCTTTACAAAATAGGAACACTGAGCTACGGCTAATTCACATCATAACAGGTTCAAACAAGCATGGAGAAAGTGCATAAAAATATTTAGGTTGGACATGGCATAAACAACATCACGAAGCAATGTTCAGAGCAGGTTATCAACATGCTACAGGAACTTATAATAGCAAAGCAAGGCATGGCATGAATCTACTCAAAGCATAGATCAAAAGTCCCTTACTGACCATAAGCCAAAAAGGATCAGAAAATATGATGGCACCCACGTAAACATAGCAAGTTTCGTTACAAATTTCAGCAAACAAAGCATGGCATTGAAATAATTACGAAGGCACCTTCGTGAGCACGATGCACTCACTACAGGGCATTTCATGATAAGATAATCATACATCCATCAAGAAGACATGTCATAGAAGCCATACATGGCAAGAAACAACATCATAGCATATCCGGACCAACTACAACAACCTCGGCCAAATTGAATAACATGTAAACAATCTGCCAGGAAACATTTTGAAGAAAAAGTAGAGCACAAAAATGACATGCTAGACTACTCCATAATTGCAACCAGGAACATGGATGGATAGAGAAACACCATGTTTTCAAAACACCCTTACTGAAGTCTCTCAAATTATGCATGGATCTCTCTGTAGCAACATGTTTACATGGCACCAAAATTACAGCAGAACAGGAACTAAAATCAGCATTAACACGAAGCCTAGTTTGCATGCTTGTGCTAGTCACCAAATTGGTCACAAAAATACATGGTAAGCACCTCTGTAAAGAATACATAGCCTAGTTCAAAACACATTTTGGGACCAAGTTCATAGGATGCACACATCAATCATGGCAAAAATGACAAAAGAGCTCGTGCTGATAAGATTCTGAAACTAACATTATGAAGCCCTATTCCAACAGCATTTCGGGCATCGAGATAGCCTCAATTATAAATAATTCAACGGAAAGAAATGATGTACTCTTCGAGACGAACAATTTGACATATTATACACCCAAAACGGAGCTACGGATGCGAAGTTGTGATGCGATGAAGATGCCACAATAATTATCACAGGAAATGACAGTGAAAAAAACGTGGGACGAAATCAACCGGATCTCGATCCGGATCTGGCCGGAGCACCGGGGCGCCAGCGGCCGGAGTTGGAGGAGGGCCGGGGCGGCGCGGAGGAGGCGGGGACGGGCGGCGCCGGCAGCGCGCGG
>NC_057798.1:793632503-793799134 GCF_018294505.1 Triticum aestivum | reverse complement strand
GGCGACGCCACGTGGCGCGATCCGGTTCCCTGGGCGGCGGCGGCGGACGTGTCCGGCTGCGGCCGGACGTGTCCGGCGGCGCGGAGAGGGGTTTCGTCTAGGGTTTGCCCATGGATTTCGGTGGAGTGCATATATTTATAGGTAGAGGGAGCTAGGAGTGTCCAAATGAGGTGCAGTTTTCGCCCACACGATCGTGATCGAACGACCGAGAGCATGGAGGGGAGTTAGATGGTTTATTGGGCTGGTTTGGAGGGGTGTTCGGCTGCAACTTAAAAGAGGCCTTTGCGGGAGTGCGGTTAACCGTTGGGGTATCAAACGAGCTCCAAATGACCCGAAACTTGACAGGTGGTCTACCGGTGCTATACCAGGGCCACTTGGCAAGGCTCGGTCCATTCCGAGAATGTTCAACACCCGCACACAAAAAGAGACAAGAGGGGTGCGCCGGTGCATGTGGGAGTGCCGGATTGCGAAACGGACAACGGGGAAAATGCTCGGATGCATGAGACGAACACGTATGCAAATGAGATGCACATGATGACATGATATGAGATGCATGACCTGAATAAAATGAAAAACAAAAGACAAAACCCATCCACGGAGGGAATATCATATCACATCGCCGAAAATGGCAAGAGTTGGAGATACAAATATGGAAAGTTACATCCGGGGTGTTACAGCGATCATGAAGGCTTTTAAGAATTCCAACACGTTTGATGGCAATCATGGGTCGGGCGGCGGCTCAGGAGCTGGCGGTTTTCGTGGCCCGGGTGGCGGTTCAAGTTCCGGCTTTTAGTAACATCACGGCGGTTATAATCAGCAACAATCTGGTCAAGGGGAACAACAGCAGCAGCGTTCGGGTTATCAAAGCCATCCGAAGCAGCGGAATAGTGGGCAGTATCACGTGTTTACCACTAGTTTGTACAAACGTGACCAGAAGGTTCATAAGAGGGCTGTAAATTCTATTGAGCCGGCGGTTCCCCATTATTTGAGGTGGTCAGAACAGCCCATTGTGTGGAGTAGGGAAGATCACCACATCTGGGTTGATAATCCGGGTCAGTTAGCCTTGGTGGTAGCACCTCAGGTTGGTGGATATAAATTCACTAAGGTAATCATGGACGGGGGTAGCAGCATCAATATCCTTTATTATGAGACCTTTCAACGCATGGGGTTAACTGATAAGAATTTGAAGATGTCCAACACTGTTTTTCATGGAGTGGTCCCTGGTAAGTCGGCTTACCCAGTTGGCAATATTGAACTGGATGTGGCTTTTGGAGATGAGTATGATTCCAGAGCTGAGAAATTAACCTTTGAGGTGGTCAAATCAGGAGTCCATATCATGCTCTGTTTGGACGGCCGGCTTATGCCAAGTTCATGGCACGGCCGTGCTATGTTTACCTGCAGCTTAAGATGTCGGGTTACAAGGGCACCATCACTGTGCATGGAAGTCGAAAGGTAGCCCAGGAATGTGAGGTGGGCGACGCGGCTTATGCTGAGTCTGTTTGTGGAGTAGAAGAGCTGAAGTTTTATCAAAGCAACGTTGACCCAACAGATATGACCTCTCTAAAGAAGCCAACCACCGAGCATGACCCGGCAATGAAGTTTAAATCGGCTACTGAAACCAAGCTTGTGGATTTCAATCCAGGTGATTCATCAAAGCAGTTCAGTATCAGTGCCAATTTGGATCCTAAATAGGAAAGCATGCTCGTCGAGTTCATCTGTGAGAACAGGGAGATCTTTGCATGGAAACCTTGTGACATGCCAGGTGTACCAAGAGAACTCGCTGAGCACACTCTAAATATTGGTCCGAAGTATAAGCCGGTTAGGTAGTTTCTTCGACGGTTCAACGAAGAGAGGCGGAAAGCTATTGGAGAGGAAGTCTCCCGGCTCTTGGCAGCTCGGTTTATTGTTGAGGTTTTTCACCCGGAGTGGTTGGCTAACCCGGTGCTCGTGCTCAAGAAGGACGGCACCTGGCGGATGTGTGTGTGTGGATTACACGGACTTAAATAAGGCTTGTCTGGCTGATCCCTTTGCTCTCCCCCGTATTGATCAAATCATTGACACTATGGCGGGTTGTGAGCGTTTGAGATTTTTGGATGCTTACTCTGGTTATCATCAGATCAAGATGGCAGTTAAGGACCAGGAGAAGACGGCTTTCATCACTTCGTTTGGAGCCTTATGTTATGTATCTATGCCATTTGGGCTCAAGGGTGCTCAGGCGACTTATCAGCGATGTGTACAAAATTGTCTCCACGATCAAATTGGGCGCAATGTTCATGCTTATGTGGATCATATCATGGTGAAGTCCAGAGAGAAGGAAACCCTTATATCTGACCTAAAAGAGACCTTTGATAATCTCCGGGTTTATAAAATGATGCTTAACCCGGAAAAGTGTGTATTTGGTGTACCTGCAGGCAAGCTCTTGGGTTTCTTGGTTTCAAACAGAGGCATTGAAGCTAATCCGGAGAAGATCAAGGCAATTACCTCTCTAGCTAAACAAGTGTGCATCAATGATGTTCAGTGACTAGCGGGTCGTGTTGCTGCTTTAAACCGGTTCATAAGCCGGTTTGGTGAGAAGGCCCTACCGCTGTATCAGATGATGAAGAAAAGAGACACCTTTGTCTGGAGTGATGTTGCTAATACGGCCTTTGAAGATTTAAAGAGACAGTTGTCTGAGCCACCGGTCCTTGCAACTCCCATTGATAAAGAGCCATTGCTGTTATATGTGGCTACTAACTCACGAGCCGTCAGTGTCGCCATCAAGGTGGAGCGTAAGGAGGCAGGCAAGGAACATCCGGTTCAACGGCCGGTTTACTACATCAGTGAGGTGCTCATTGAGTCTAAACAAAGATATCCACATTGGCAGAAACTTGTTTACGGAGTGTTCATGGCAAACCGGAAGCTGAAGCAGTACTTCCAAAGTCATCCTATAACGGTGGTAAGTTCCGCCCCTTTGGGAGACATCATTCAGAACAGCGAGGCCACAGGACGAATCACCAAGTGGTCTATTGAGCTTGGGCCCTATGGTTTGAAGTATATGCCACGTACTGCTATTAAATCTCAAGCCTTGGTAGACTTTATCAATGATTGGATAGAGTTGCAGGCACCTGAGGAGAAGCCACATAAAACATGTTGGACTATTCACTTTGATGGGTCCAGGCAGTTAGAAGGCTCAGGGGCTAGAGTTGTTTTAACTTCCCCTCAAGGTGACAAATTTCGTTATGTGCTCCGGCTTATGTTTCCCTGTACTAACAATGTAGATGAGTACGAGGCCTTGCTCCATGGTCTCCGGATGGCCAAAGAGATGAATTTGAGTCGGGTAAGGTGCTTGGGCGACTCAGATCTCGTGGCTCAAGAGGTGTCAGGCAAGTGGGACTCCAAGGATCCCCTTATGGCGGCTTACCGTCGTGAAGTAGATGCTGTGGCTGGGCACTTCAGAGGTTATCAAGTAGAGCACATCGATCGAAGGAAGAATAAGGCGGCTGATGCGTTAAGCCGGTTGGGATCTCAGTGTAAGCCGGTGCCGCCTAACACCTTTCTTGATGTTTTGCATAATCCTTCTGTCAAGGTACCTACAGAGGAAGAACTAGTAGTGCCAAACCCGGAGGCACAGCTGGTGGCTGCGCTTCACGTCATCCCGGATTGGATATTGCCATATTTGGCCTATATGACCCAGGGAGAGTTGCCTGAGGATGAGACCTTGGCGAGACAAATCATCAGGCGGTCCAAATCTATAACGATTGTTAATGGCGAGTTACATCACATCAGTGTCACAGGGGCATTCCAACATTGTGTGTCGCTTGCGGAGGGTCAAGAGATACTTCGTGAGATCCATGAAGGAGATTGTGGTCATCATGCCGGCTCAAAATCTCTTGTGGCCAAGGCTTTCCTCATGGTTTTTATTGGCTGACAGCTCATGCTGATGCAGAGGATCTAGTCAGCAAATGTGACGGATGTCAAAAATTCTCACGACGAGCTCATGTGCCGGCTCAAGAGTTGAGGATGATTCCAATTACTTGGCCATTCGCAGTCTGGGGGCTTGACATGGTTGGACCTTTCAAGAGGTCTAAGGATAAAAATACACACCTCCTGGTGGAAGTGGATAAGTTTACAAAGTGGGTTGAGGCAGAGCCGGTCAGTAAGTGTGATGCAGCCACAATGGTTCAGTTCATCAAAAAGGTGATATTTCATTTTGGTTTTCCACACAGCATCATAACTGATAATGGCACTAATCTCTCCAAGGGTGCCATGGAAGAGTTCTGTCAATGAGAACATATCCGGCTTGATGTTTCGGCTGTTGCTCATCCTTAATCCAATGGTCAAGCAGAAAGAGCTAATCAGGAGATCCTGAAGGGTATTAAACCACGGCTCTTGGTCCCCTTACAGCGGACTCCGGGTTGTTGGGTGGAGGAGTTACCCTCTGTACTGTGGAGCATTAACACTACGCCTAACAGATCCACGGGTTATACACCTTTTTTCATGGTCTATGGAGCAGAGGCAGTCCTGCCAAGTGACATCCGGCACGACTCACCCCGCGTGGCGGCTTACGTTGAGGCTGATAACGAAAAAGCTCGTCAGGATGCACTTGACTTGTTGGATGAGGAGCGAGACTTGGCAATAGCCCGCTTGGTGATTTACCAGCAAGACCTTCCTCGCTATCACAGCCGTCGGGTTAGAAGCAGAACCTTTCAGGAGGGCGATTTAATGCTCCGACTCATCCAGGATCAGTCTGATATGCACAAGCTATCCCCTCCTTGGGAATGACCCTTTGTGCTCAGCAAGAATCTGAACAACGGGTCAAACTACCTCATCGATGTTCGAGAGCACAAGGATTCACTTAAGTCGGAGGAGGAGACCCGCCGGCCGTGGAATATCGCCCATCTTCGGCCTTACTATACTTGAGCCACCGGCTCTTAACATGTATATATTTTGACCATGTATATATTATATAAAGCAATAAACCAGGACCTCGGTCCTTTTTTACCTTCAAAGGTCTATATGTCTTTTTTATCAGATGGTGGAAACAACCAACAGGGAGCGGATCATATCTGAATCCGGCTTTCCCTTTGGTCCGGCTTATGATCATATCTGAATCTAGCCATGATCACTTGGGGGCTTCCTGTTCAAACATAGGTCGTATTCGAACCAAAGAGAACATAGTTGTCGATACCCACTTGATCGGCATACTGCCAAACCCACTTGGGGGCTTCTTGATCATATTTGAATCATAGCTTAACCTCTTTGGGTCTGACGTGGATCGTATTTGAATCAGCATCATTAAACAACTCTTATGGTCACTTGGGGGCATCCTGTTCAAACATAGGTCGTATTCAAACCAAAGAGAACATAGCTATCGATACCCACTTGATCGGCATCGCCAAAGACACTGGGGGCTATATGATCGTATCCGAATCTTAGCTTAACCCCTTTGGAACGGTTTACTAAACGTATTCGAATCAGGAGCCTTTATATTATCCATTATATTTTATAAGCATAGTTATTTGACTATATTAAGACCTTTTTGAAAACACTATGAGATGATTTGTTGGTTCTTTCGGCTTAATATTTATCACCCCTGGTTGTTAAGTGCCAGGTGAACATTATATGTTCCAACCTTCAAGAGTTAAATTTACCCGCATGGGGTAAGTCATATCAGCAGGCGAGATCATCAAAAGGATTGCAGGATAAGGCAAGCAAATTTGACATCAAGGAGATAAAAGATCAATATAAGCTGGAAGTATATAGCGATGGCGGCTTACGAAGGTATTAAGCACCATAAACAAGCGCGAAGGCATGACAAAATTGAGATGTTTTTCTACCCTATTACAAGACTCCCCGAATCTGAATAATGAACCATTGTTTTGCAAAGTCATAAACGCCTAGCGGTACACTCCTTTGGTGGGCTTGAAGGCTCCGGATTATCCTTCTCCGCGTCTCCGTCGGCTGCTCTGTCCTGGAAAGTTGATGAGGCCCAGTCAATGCCGCTCAAGGCTTCAAACTCGGCTTCATCATCTATTAAACCGGCTGGGTCCACTTCAGGGGCAAAGGTATGCTTACGAGTTGGAGGGATTAGGCTGACTTCATCATAGGGAGGCGTTGGGATTCTCCGGTTCTCGCTGTCATAGCCCGGCTGATACTTAGTAAGATCAGTATCATTCCCGATAAGAGTAGCCATGTGGCGTATATCTTTGACACATGCGGTGAAGTCATGTTCATCAAATATGGTCCCATCTTCTTTCAAACTCGGGTATCAAAAAGCGAGGTCGGCCAGGTCTAGCTCTGCACTCCATGCCTTTGCTCGGCTCAACGCAGCTATGGCCCCGGCTCTTGCGGACGCCCGCCTTAGATCTTGGACCCATTGAGGTAATAAAGCAAGTTGTTTCAGTACATCTTGCGGGAGGTGAGAAACGTCATTTGATAAAGATACAATGGCCAAAGCACGTTGTGACCCGGTATAGAGCTGTTCCACAAGAGTATAAACCGCCTTCAGCTTGATCAACGTGTTTTGTTTGAGGTTTGTGCTCCTAGGGCCTGCATTATTAAACATAAGGTGAGCCGGAGTTGACAACTGAAGTAATCATTGAAAGGAGGTTTGCAAAGTTTAAAGTTTATATGAGTAACTTACCAAAGATTGCTGAGACCATTTGAGATATCTGGCGCTTTAAGCCGGACAGCTCTGATGTTGCTTCTACAAGTAATGCCTCTGCCGTTTCAGCCCGGGTCACTAGTGAAGCCTTTTCGTCAGCCCAGATTTTCTTCTCCGCCTCAAACTTCTTCTTCAACTTCTCTTGTTCAGAGACACTGAATTCAAATTTGGAGTTGCCCTTTTGAATTTCAAGTTCTTGAGCTGCCAGGAGGCTCTTCAGTTCTGCAGTCTCCGACTCAAATTGACTTATGGTGGCCTGCATTAATGCCAGGTTATTATCAAAATCATGGTAAGATAACATTAAGTCCCAAGCACTTTGCCTGCAAAGATACTTGACACTTGGGGGCTAATGTGTGCTGAAGAATTTTAAACTTACAATGTCGGCTCATGGAAATTAAGTCTCAAGCACTTTGCAAGCAAAGATGCTTGACACTTGGGGGCTAATGTGTATCGCAAGTTTAAAGCATCATGTTACAACCGGGTTGAATATCTTCTTTCTAAACCGGACAGAGCAGTGCTAAGTAGCTTTCTAAGTCTACAACATATTTATTCATAAGCAATAGACTTGGGGGCTGATACAGTAAGTATGATTCGGAAAAGTAGCATCAGTCATACCTCAGATTTTTGCTGTATTTGCTTCACCATGTCAATTTCCAGGTCACGGCTGCTATGTACTTGATTGAGATAGCCAGGGACTATATCTCCAATACTTAAATGAATATAGTCAGCAATGTCTAGCTTGGCCTTTCGGCGTTCCAGAAGTTCCTCCTTAGCAGAACACTTGGCAAGGATAGTGGGTCGCTCTGTCTCAACAAAGTGAGTCTTCAGAATCTCAACGTCCAGATCAATTTTCTTGGCCGGGCTAGGAGCTTCCGGGTTATCAGAGCTGTTGAGAGTATCTTCGGTGGGTGGTGTTGGGGAACGTAGTAATTTCAAAAAAAAAATCCTACGTACACGCAAGATCATGGTGATGGCATAGCAATGAGAGGGGAGAGTGTTGTCCACGTACCCTCGTAGACCGTAAGCGGAAGCGTTATGATAACACGGTTGATGTAGTCGTACGTCTTCACGATCCGACCGATCCAAGTACCGAACGTACGGCACCTCCGAGTTCAGCACACGTTCAGCTCGATGACGATCCCCGGGCTCCGATCCAGCAAAGCTTTGGGGATGAGTTCCGTCAGCACGACGGCGTGGTGACGATGATGATGCTCTACCAGCGCAGGGCTTCGCCTAAACTCCGCGACGATATGACCGAGGTGGAATATGGTGGAGGGGGGCACCGCACACGGCTAAGGAACGATCCGTAGATCAACTTGTGTTATGCCTAGAGGTGCCCCCCTGCCCCCGTATATAAAGGAGCAAGGGGGGAGGGGGCGGCCGGCCTAGGAGGGGCGCGCCAAGGGGAGTCCTACTCCCACCGGGAGTAGGACTCCCTCCTTCCTTGTTGGAGTAGGAGAAGGGGGAAAGAGGGGGAGAGGAGGAAGGAAAAGGGGGCCGCACCCCTTGTCCAATTCGGACCAGAGGGGGGCTGCGCGCCTCCTTCCTTTCGGCCTCTCTCCTCTATTCCCGTATGGCCCAATAAGGCCCATATACTCCCCGGCGAATTCCCGTAACTCTCCGGTACTCCGAAAAATACCCGAATCACTCGGAACCTTTCCGAAGTCCGAATATAGTCATCCAATATATCGATCTTTACGTCTCGACTATTTCGAGACTCGTCATATCCCCGATCTCATCCGGGACTCCGAACTCCTTCGGTACATCAAAACTCATAAACTCATAATATAACTGTCATCGAAACCTTAAGTGCGCGGACCCTACGGGTTCGAGAACTATGTAGACATGACCTAGAACTATTCTTGGTCAATAACCAATAGCAGAACCTGCATGCTCATATTGGCTCCTACATATTCTACGAAGATCTTTATCGGTCAAACCGCATAACAACATACATTGTTCCCTTTGTCATCGGTATGTTACTTGCCCGAGATTCGATCGTCGGTATCCAATACCTAGTTCACTCTCGTTACCGGCAAGTCTCTTTTCTCGTTACATAATGCATCATCCCGCAACTAACTCATTAGTCACATTGCTTGCAAGGCTTATAGTGATGTGCATTACCAAGAGGGCCCAGAGATACCTCTCCGACAATCGGAGTGACAAAACCTAATCTCGAAATACGCCAACCCAACATGTACCTTTGGAGACACCTGTAGTACTCCTTTATAATCACCCAGTTACGTTGTGACGTTTGGTAGCACCCAAAGTGTTCCTCCGGTAAACGGGAGTTGCATAATCTCATAGTTACAGGAACATGTATAAGCCATGAAGAAAGCAATAGCAACATACTAAACGATCAAGTGCTAGGCTAACGGAATGGTTCATGTCAATCACATCATTCTCCTAATGATGTGATCCCATTAATCAAATGAAAACACATGTCTATGGTTAGGAAACATAACCATCTTTGATTAATGAGCTAGTCAAGTAGAGGCATACTAGTGATTATATGTTTGTCTATGTATTCACACATGTATCATGTTTCCGGTTAATACAATTATAGCATGAATAATAAACATTTATCATGAAATAAGGAAATAAATAATAACTTTATTATTGCCTCTAGGGCATATTTCCTTTTGTCTCCCACTTGCACTAGAGTCAATAATCTAGTTCACATCGCTATGTGATTTAACACCAATATTCACATCTGCATGTGATTAATACCCATAGTTCACATCATCATGTGATCAACACCCAAAGGGTTTACTAGAGTCAATAATCTAGTTCACATCGCTATGTGATTAACACCCAAAAGAGTACTAAGGTATGATCATGTTTTGCTCGTGAGAGAAGCTTAGTCAACGGGTCTGTCATATTCAGAGCCGTATGTATTTTGCAAATATTCTATGTCCACAATGCTCTTCACGGAGCTACTCTAGCTAATTGCTCCCACTTTCAATATGTATCCAGATTGAGACTTAGAGTCATCTGGATTGGTGTAAAAGCTTGCATCGTTGTAACTTTAACGACGGGCTCTTTTATCACCTCCATAATCGAGAAACATCTCCTTAGTCCTCACTAAGGATATTCTTGACCCATGTCCAGTGATCTACTTATTAGATCAAAATTGTATTCCTTTGCCAAATACAGAGCAAGGTATACAATAGGTCTGGTTCACAGCATAGCATACTTTATAGAACCTATGACCGAGGCATAGGGAATGACTTTTCATTCTCTTTCTATTTTCTGCAATGGTCGGGTCTTGAGTCTTACTCAACTTCACACCTTGTAACACAGGCAAGTACTCCTTCTTTGATTGTTCCATTTTGAACTATTTCAAAAATTTATCAAGGTATGTACTCATTGAAAAATCTTATCAAGCGTCTTGATCTATCTATATAGATCTTGATGCTCAATTTGTAAGCATCTTCACCGAGGTCTTGCTTTGAAAAACTCTTATTCAAGTATCCTTTCATGCTATCCAGAATTTCCATATCATTTCCAATTAACAATATGTCATCCACATATAATATTAGAAATGCTACACTGCTCCCACTCACTTTCTTGTAAATACAGGCTTCTTCAAAAGTCTGTATAAAACCATATGCTTTGATCAACTCATCAAAGCATATATTCCAACTCCGAGATGCTTGCACCAGTCCATAGATGGATCGTTGGAGCTTGCACAATTTGTTAGCACCTTTAGGATTGACAAAACCTTATGGTTGCATCATATACAACTCTTCTTTAAGAAAACCATTAAGTAATGCAGTTTTGTTTATCCATTTGCCAGATTTCATAAAATGCGGCAATTGCTAACATGATTCAGACAGACTTAAGCATAGATACGAGTGAAAAACTCTCATCGTAGTCAACACCTTGAACTTGTCGAAAACCTTTTGCGACAATTCTAGCTTTGTAGTTAGTAACACTATCAGCGTCCGTCTTCCTCTTGAAGATCCATTTAATCTCAACGTCTCGCCGATCATTGGGCAAGTCAATCAAAGCCCATACTTTGTTTTCATACATGGATCTTATCTCAGATCTCATGGCCTCAAGCCATTTTGCGGAATCTGGGTTCACCATCGCTTCTTCATAGTTCGTAGGTTCGTCATGGTCTAGTAACATAACTTCCAGAACAGGATTACCGTACCACTCTAGTGTGGATCTTACTCTGTAAGACCTACGAGGTTCTGTAGTAACTTAATATGAAGTTTCATGATCATCATCATTAACTTCCTCACTAATTGGTGTAGTAGTCACAGGAACAGATTTCTGTGATGAACTACTTTCAAATGAGGGAGCAGGTACAGTTACCTCATCAAGTTCTACTTTCCTCCCACTCACTTCTTTCGAGAGAAACTCCTTCTCTAGAAAGGATCCATTCTTAGCAACGAATGTTTTGCCTTTGGATTTGTGATAGAAGGAGTACCCAACAGTTTCCTTTGGGTATTCTATGAAGACGCACTTCTCCGATTTGGGTTCGAGCTTATCAGGTTGAAAACCTTTTTCATATAAGCATCGCAACTCCAAACTTTAAGAAACAACAGCTTAGGTTTACGTCTAAACCATAGTTCATACGATGTCGTCTCAACGGATTTAGATGGTGCCCTTTTGACGTGAATGCAGCTGTCTCTAATGCATAACCCCAAAACAATAATGGTAAATCAGTAAGAGACATCATAGATCGCACCATATCCAATAAAGTGCGGTTACGACGTTGGGACACACCATAATGTTGTGGTGTTCCAGGTGGAGTGAGATGTGAAACTATTCCACATTGTTTTAATTGAAGACCAAACTCTTAACTCAAATATTCGTCTCCACGATCAGATCGCAGAAACTTTATTTTCTTGTTACGATGATTTTTCCACTTCACTCTGAAATTCTTTGAACCTTTCAACTATTTCAGACTTATGTTTCATCAAGTAGATATACCCGTATCTGCTCAAATCATCTTGTGAAGGTCAGAAAATAACAATACTTGCCACGAGCATCAACACTCATTGGATCGCATACATCGGTATGTATTATTTCCAATAAGTCAATAGCTTGTTCCATTGTTCCGGAGAACGGAGTTTTAGTCATCTTGCCCAAAAGGCACGGTTCGCAAGCATCAAATGATTCATAACCAAGTGATTCCGAAAATCCATCTTTATGGAGTTTCTTCATGCGCTTTACACCGATGTGACCCAAACGGCAGTGCCACAAATAAGTTGCACTATCATTATTAACTTTGCATCTTTTGGCATCAATATTACGAATATGTGTATCACTATGATCGAGATCCAACAAACTATTTTCATTGGGTGTATAACCATCGAAGGTCTTATTCATGTAAACAGAATAACAATTATTCTCTAACTTTAAATGAATAACTATATCGTAATAAACATGATCAAATCATGTTCATGCTCAACGCAAATGCCAAATAATATTTATTTAGGTTTAACACTAATCCCGAAAGTATAGGGAGTGTGCGATGACGATCATATCAATCTTGGAACTACTTCCAACACTCATCGTCACTTCCCCTTCAACTAGTCTCTGTTTATTCTGTAACTCCTGTTTCGAGTTACTAATCTTAGCAACCGAACAAGTATCAAATACTCAGGAGCTACTATAAACACTAGTAAGGCACACATCAATAACCTGTATATCAAATATACCCTTGTTCACTTTGCCATCCTTCTTATCCACCAAATATTCAGGGCATTTCCGCTTCTAGTGACCATTTCCTTTGCAGTGTAAGCACTCAGTTTCAGGCTTTGGTTCATCTTTGGGCTTCTTCGTGGGAGTGACAATTTGCTTGTCATTCTACTTGAAGTTCCCCTTTCTTTCCCTTTGCCCTTTTCTTGAAACTAGTGGTCTTGTCAATCATCAACACTTGATGCTCTTTCTTGATTTCTACCTTCGTCGATTTCAACATCACGAAGAGCTCGGGAATCGTTTTCGTCATCCTTTGCATAATATAGTTCATCACGAAGTTCTAGTAACTTAGTGATGGTGTCTAGAGAATTCTGTCAATCACTATCTTATCTAGAAGATTAACTCCCACTTGATTCAAGCGATTGAAGTACCTAGACAATCTGAGCACATGCTCACTAGTTGAGCAATTCTCCTCCATCTTTTAGCTATAGAACTTGTTGGAGACATCATATCTCTCAACTCGGGTATTTGCTTGAAATATTAACTTCAATTCCTGGAACATCTCATATGGTCCATGACGTTCAAAACATCTTTGAAGTCCCGATTCTAAGCCGTTAAGCATGGTGCACTAAACTATCAAGTGGTCATCATTTGAGCTAGCCAAACGTTCATAACGTGTGCATCTGCTCCTGCAATAGGTTTGTCACCTAGCGGTGCATCAAGGACATAATTCTTCTGTGCAGCAATGAGGATAAACCTCAAATCACGGATCCAATCCGCATCATTGCTACTAACATTTTTCAACATAATTTTCTCTAGGAACATATCAAAATAAACATATGATAGCAACAACGCAAGCTATTGATCTACAACATAATTTGCAAAATACTACCAGGACTAAGTTCGTGATAAATTTAAGTTCAATTAATCATATTACTTAAGAACTCCCACTTAGATAGACATCTCTCTAGTCCTCTAAGTGATTACGTGATCCATATCAACTACACCATGTCCGATCATCACGTGAGATGGAGTAGTTTCAATGGTGAACATCACTATGTTGATCATATCTACTATATGATTCACGCTCGACCTTTCGGTCTCCGTGTTCCGAGGCCATATCTGTATATGCTAGGCTCGTCAAGTTTAACCTGAGTATTCCGCGTGTGCAACTGTTTTGCACCCGTTGTATTTGAACGTAGAGCCTATCACACCCGATCATCACGTGGTGTCTCAGCACGAAGAACTTTCGCAACGGTGCATACTCAGGGAGAACACTTCTTGATAATTAGTGAGAGATCATCTTAAAATGCTACCGTCAAACAAAACAGAATAAGATGTATAACAGATAAACATCATATGCAATCAAAATATGTGACATGATATGGCCATGATCATCTTGCGCCTTTGATCTCCATCTCCAAAGTACTGTCATGATCTCTATCGTTACCGGCACGACACCATGATCTTCATCATCTTGATCTATATCAATGTGTCGTCACATGGTCGTCTCGCCAACTATTGCTCTTGCAACTATTGCTATCGCATAGCGATAAAGTAAAGCAATTATTTGGCACTTGCATCTTATGCAACAAAGAGACAACCATAGGGCTTCTGCCAGTTGCCGATAACTTCAACAAAACATGATCATCTCATACAACAACTTATATCTCATCACGTCTTGACCATATCACATCACAACATGCCCTGCAAAAACAAGTTAGACGTCCTCTACTTTGTTGTTGCAAATTTTACGTGGCTGCTACGGGCTGAGCAAGAACCGTTCTTACCTACGCATCAAAACCACAACGATAGTTCGTCAAGTTAGTGATGTTTTAACCTTCGCAAGGACCGGGCGTAGCCACACTCGGTTCAACTAAAGTTGGAGAAACAGACACCCGCTAGTCACCTGTGTGCAAAGCACGGCGGTAAAACCAGTCTCGCGTAAGCGTACGCGTAATGTCGGTCCGGGCCGCTTCATCCAACAATACCGCCGAACCAAAGTATGACATGCTGGTAAGCAGTATGACTTGTATCGCCCACAACTCACTTGTGTTCTACTCGTGCATATAACATCAACGCATAAAACCTAGGCTCGGATGCCACTGTTGGGGAACGTAGTAATTTCAAAAAATTTCCTACGCACATGCAAGATCATGGTGATGGCATAGCAACGAGAGGGGAGAGTGATGTCCACGTACCCTCGTAGACCGTAAGCGGAAGCGTTATGACAACGCGGTTGATGTAGTCGTACGTCTTCACGATCCGACCGATCCAAGTACCGAACGTACGGCACCTCCGAGTTCAGCACACGTTCAGCTCGATGACGATCCCCGGGCTCCGATCCAGCAAAGCTTCGGGGATGAGTTCCGTCAGCACGACGGCGTGGTGACGATGATGATGCTCTACCGGCGCAGGGCTTCGCCTAAACTCCGCGACGATATGACCGAGGTGGAATATGGTGGAGGGGGGCACCGCACACGGCTAAGGAACGATCCGTAGATCAACTTGTGTTGTGCCTAGAGGTGCCCCCCTGCCCCCGTATATAAAGGAGCAAGGGGGGAGGGGGCGGCCGGCCTAGGAGGGGCACGCCAAGGGGAGTCCTACTCCCACCGGGAGTAGGACTCCCTCCTTCCTTGTTGGAGTAGGAGAAGGGGGAAAGAGGGGGAGAGGAGGAAGGAAAAGGGGGCCGCACCCCTTGTCCAATTCGGACCAGAGGGGGGCTGCGCGCCTCCTTCCTTTCGGCCTCTCTCCTCTATTCCCGTATGGCCCAATAAGGCCCATATACTGCCCGGCGAATTCCCGTAACTCTCCGGTACTCCGAAAAATACCCGAATCACTCGGAACCTTTCCGAAGTCCGAATATAGTCGTCCAATATATCGATCTTTACGTCTCGACCATTTCGAGACTCCTCGTCATGTCCCCGATCTAATTCGGGACTCCGAACTCCTTTGGTACATCAAAACTCATAAACTCATAATATAACTGTCATCGAAACCTTAAGCGTGCAGACCCTACGGGTTCGAGAACTAGGTAGACACGACCTAGAACTATTCTTGGTCAATAACCAATAGCGGAACCTGGATGCTCATATTGGCTCCTACATATTCTACGAAGATCTTTATCGGTCAAACCGCATAACAACATACATTGTTCCCTTTGTCATCGGTATGTTACTTGCCCGAGATTTGATCGTCGGTAAATAGAATAGCTCTCTGAATAAAAGTATATTGGGCTCTTCTCCAAGGTACACCTCGCAGAAGACTTGGAAGTTGCAAATGTTTGACACGGAATTGGGCCCGATGTCTTGAGGTCTGAGGTCAAAGAAATGCAAAACATCCCTGAAGAATTTTGAACCGGATGGAGCGAAGCCCCGGTTCATGTGACCAGTAAACACGATTACCTCCCCTTTTTTGGGTTGAGGCTTCTCCTATGACGGGTTAGGAGCACGATAAGACATGACCTCCTTCGTCTTGGGAAGATGGCCGGATTTCACAAAATCAGACAAAGTGCTCTCTGTAACAGTGGATTTGACCCAGTTGCAGGTCACGGGAGCTTTGGGAGCCTTGGGTGCCATTGCGTAAGTTGAAGCCAATGGCAAAATAAGAGGTTCCGGTTCAAATTTAACCCAGAGGAAAATATTTTAAGTTTATTCAAGATGGCGGTTTAAGAAGGGGCCTAATGACATAAGACTGACTATATCTGGTTGTCTAAGCCGCTATGGGAATCAGTAACAGTTAAAGTTATTTTAAGCTGTCAGTTAATATTGTCTATTTTAAACCGGCAATGAGGGCCGCTGGAGTTAAATGGGCCTAACACAAACAGGTTTCGCAGTTGGCGGATATTATTTTGGATCAAACAGGTGCACATAAAGGAAAATATTCTAGACCTAAAACTAGTATAGATAAGTTCATCAGTGCTAAACAAGGCTTCTGTACAGAGAAAAGGAATCTATTTGCGTCAGAAATGGGTGCGAAATAGCTACTGCATCAGTTTTATATCATCCTAAAGATCAAGAAATGGCGGTGGTGATGAAATCTAGGAGGGGTTCCCGACGAACAACCAAGAACACCGAGGAACTCAAAGGTCCTAATGCGGATCCGAGGAACAAGAAGGAAGAAAACTTACAGATGCAGAGTTGCTACGGAGGTTCGTCGCGTTTTTCTGGTCAAATCAGGTTGATGCAGCAGCCTGAGTTGGCGAGGACGAGGAGATCCGCGATGGCGGTGGCGGCGAAGCTCGAGCGGCAGAGAGAGAGAGAGAGCGAGAGGAAGAAGACGAGTGACTGAGGGAGAAAATGAGGAAGACCTAGGTCGAGCCTATTTATAGGGAAGGGCCGACCGGGACGGTGCGAGAAGCGAGGAGATTGATATTATTATCCAGCGACCCCGACGCCTCGGGTATCGGGACAATCAGTAAAGGCAAAGATCCGTTGAAGATATAGCAAGATAAAATAAGGATTTAATTGGAGATGACGTCATGACGGGTTAATGTGGATCCAGAAGAGGACGTCATGGCGGGTTAAAAACCTTTGCACAGGCAGAAGGCTGAAGGTTTATTTCTTAAGGTATTTTAAGATTGACATGAACCGGTTCAACTCAATCTGGGGCCTAATGTTGGGGATATAACTATTTGTGTAAGCCGCCCAGGAGGGCCGGATTACGCAAAGAAGACTCATCAGAAAGAAGCCCAAGACCAAGCAAGAAGATGGCGGTTCAATAGAGGGTCTAAAGCCCACCAGCGACTTGAGGCCCATCGTAGTAAACCGCCATGATGGCATGACTTGTATCGTGATTTAACTAGTCACCAAGCCGGACACTATTTATGAGCCGGGCGGGACACTGTAAGCCGCAGGGCGCCAATCCGTGTATATAAGGGGGCGACCCGCTGGCGGCTAAGGGTAAGAAACAACTCACCGAGAACCGGGCATAGCGTATCTTGCTCCCTGGTCATCGAAACATCAAGCAATACCAACCCAACTAGACGTAGGCCTTACCTTCATCGTAAGGGGCCGAACTAGTATAAACCTCCCGTGTCTCTTGTCCTAATAACCCCTTCAAGCTTCCTAGTTGTGATGGCTCCACGATTAAATCCTTTCGTTAGGACATCTGACATGACAATTCCATGACAGGAGCTGCTCCACCGATGAAACCCTCCATCACAGCGGAGTAGTACCTCGGGCTCCATCTCCAGACGCCTAAGATCTTCTTCCCCTCCTCCGATAGCCAAGTCAGCTGGAGCATCCTCACTGGCCAACCCAATCACGCTGAGATCGACATGGCTTCGCCAAAGAGGTTGTGCACTTGTTGCATCTTGTTTTTACTCTACATGTTTTATATATTGTCCACTGAGCACTCGTAGTAATGAGAAATACGATTATTTTATCCTACTATATGACAAGCAGTGAGGTACCAGGCAACTTAGCTATCCGTGATGGACTCTCTTGAACGCCATCACTATTTATCTCTGCGCGTTAGAGTTGTGCATTTGTCGATGGCCCTGGGAGATGAGCTAGTAGGGTAGTGGCCTGGGTCCAAAGTAATAGAAGTAGCACAAAAACATTTTTTTAGTCTAGGCTTTTCCTTGCTCAAGCCTGCCTACTAGAATCGGCAGTTCTTGAAAGGAAAAATGAATGAAAAACATAGGAATTGGGAAGTTTCCTATGGTACTACTATTAATGAATTTGGTTCAAAGGAATGGAGCACAGGAAAACTGTAGGATTTATTCCTTTAGTGTCTCCTTGAAAGAAAAAATGTAGGAATTTTAATTTTCACTTGTCCTCCTTTTCAAATTCCTATTCATGAAGCACAAGACTAAGATATAGTAGCATAATAGCATTATAACCGTACATTTTCTAGTGGTTTGACTTAATCTCACCATAATTCTTTGCATCCTGTGATCTTCCTATTGTTGTGAATCAAAGACCCAGATCGGCAGAAATCCCGTGTTTTTTAAATTCTCTGTTTTGCGCGTGCATTCCTATCCTATTCCTATCTATTTCCTATCCCTGCATTGTTGGAATCCTCCAATTCAAATGAGCCTTTACAGAATTACTTCTCTTACAGATAGTTGTCAATGAAAACCTTGCGTGGTTTGTCCCGCTCCCGCTGCACCGTCATCCACCCCAGCTCATCTGCTCCAACGACGGAAGGGTCCAGCACAGCAGGGATCCAGCCTCCTGACTGTGTTTTGCCGCCTCAGATCTTCTTCCCCGCCGCCGGCAGCCATGAAAACTGCATTACCATCATCAACCGAGCAGATGAACTCAAGGACTTCACGGGTCTGCAAGAGAGGTCGCACTCTTAAGTGTCTGCTTCCGTTATGCATCACTTAATATTACATGCTACTTTATCGTCCTGTTCACCGATTAGACTCTGAATCAGGTCGTATATGGATTATATCATGCCGTCCTTTTTTTGTATTTCTCATTGCTTTTGTCAACAATGTTTGTTTATTCAACTGCTCTTCCTGTGCATCAGCCATTTGAATTAG
Organism: Triticum aestivum; assembly: GCF_018294505.1. Classification (NCBI taxonomy): domain Eukaryota; kingdom Viridiplantae; phylum Streptophyta; class Magnoliopsida; order Poales; family Poaceae; genus Triticum; species Triticum aestivum. The sequence continues at coordinate 793,780,343 of NC_057798.1, read as the reverse complement.
TCATGGAGAAATCTAGAGTGAAAACAAGGTATTCAGAGCAGACAATGCTACCTGCTGAAGCAGACATCTTGCTGGTTACAGAGAGCTCCTCAGAGGAGGATTCAGAGACTGATGACCAGTCCTATTTCCCCCCTGAGGTCTATGCTCAAACTTGGCAGGGTTATATTACCCATGTCATGCATGTTATCTTGCATTGCTTAGTTTTTACATCATATATGGATTACCATATGCTTACTTGCTTACTATATAAATCATATATTTGAATTATATCATGCCATCATGTTTACATAGTACATACACATCATCTATCTGAATTATGGCATGGCAACCCATTTAATAAAGACGTCATATAGTTATATCATCTCATCATGTTCAGTGTTTACAGTCATCATATTTTGAATTATGGCATTCTATCCGTGAATGTATGTGAATTATGGCATCCCAACCTATTTAATAAACACATTATATAGTTATATCATGTCATCCTGTTTATATAGTCATCATATTTTGAACTATGTCTTTCCATCTTTTTTAGTTAGCCATCCTAATGTGAAATTGTATGATGCTATCCTGGTTAGTTAGCCATCATATATGTGAAATTTTGTCATGCTATCCTGTTTGGTTAGACAACATAAATATGAATTATTTCATGCCCCCTTTTATTCCCCACTATCCATTGCACCTGTCTATCATACAATGTCTATACTTTCAATTACTTTTCTTGTTTATCAGCTGTTTGAATTGGAGAGGGTGATGGCAGTATCTAAGGGAGTAACAACACGGTCTTCATAAAAGATAGTGCTACCAGTTGATGCAGATAGAACCATGGTTGTACTTGCCCAAGGACCAGATCCCCACACATAACCCTGACTCTCGCAGATTGTACCCCTACCCAGTTGGACAGAGAACCATCTACACCCCTTCTAACACCAACCCCGGCAGATAGTAACCCAGTTCTAGTTGACACAGCACCGTCTCCACCACAGAGCACCCAAACACGAGCAGTTAGTAAGGGAACTGCAGTGCCCAAAGCACGAGGACCACCACTCCGAATCCCAACTCAATGCTTAAAGGAGAAGAAGATTTGTTCTCAGGTCAGGTTCTGTAGCTATGGTTCATACTCCTTTGCTCTCGCATTACTGTATTTACTCATACCAACTATTTTCAAATTTGAAGGATAGAATTGAAACTCCAACGGCGCAGCAGGTATGTTTCAAACCTGTTTCTTTAACTGGTTTGCTGTTGTAACCTGCTCTATGTTGATTTCAATTTCAATTGAATAAACAGTTATGGTCTCATGTCATGCACATTAAAAGTGTTGTTGTTGATCTATAGTTTCCCACACTTATATTCTGTCTATTCTCCTTTGTGTTGAACAAATATTATTTGAACGGTGTCTCTATCTTGATTTGGCAACAAAAACTAGAATGATATTGTGACACCCCAAAAATTTGGCCTTGTTTTATTAAATTAAAAATTTTGCCAGGATTTAAAACTTTGGATTTCTGAGCTCCATTTTGATTTTTTTTAATCATTTCCTTCCCTGTTATGATGAGTTTTCCCAAAGAGAAAACTTTTCAAATTTGTATTGGACTTATTTAACCTCTCAAGAAAAACTTTCCTTTTATCAGTATAACTAATTAAATAAATAAGTTGCTTGCTCTTTATTTTCTTGAAAAAGGTTTTCTAGGTTAAATGGCCATATTTGAACTACAACCATTTGATAAATTCACTTAAAATTCCCATAAAAATTTGGAGATGTCATGTGATGATTTTAAATAACTTTTATGCAAAAATATATTTCATTCATGAAATATTTTGAGCCCTACTCTCAATTTTTCTTCTCTGGTCCAGAGTGCATTTTTTCACAGCAACCTATTTAAATATTTCTTTAAAACTTCTACCAAAATTAAGGGAGGTCAGTAGGAGCCTGTTATCCCTCTTTGTGCAAAAACCTAATTATGTTCTTTGAAAAATTTGAGTGAATCAACCTCATTTCCATTCTGGACCAACTTGAGGATTTGTGCAGCAACCACCATTTTAGTTGCTCCTATACCCTTAATTATTTCTCCTACTTGTAGTCCCCCATGTTAAACCCTTAAGTCCAGGAGCATGCACCATTTAGATCACTTTTAGTTCATGGAATAATGCTATTTATTTCCTGTCCAGAATTGAAGTTTTGTAAAACTTGCACTAGCAAGTTTCCCCTTTTGTCCAACTAACCTCACCACTCTCTTTTGCATCCAAAGAGACCCCCATCTGGAGTTTTTTGCCACCCCAAGACCTGCCTAAGTGCATGTGGAGAGCATGACCAGTTCTGGCATGATTGTGGCATTGCACTGTGAACTTGCACCTCTGATCAAACCAGCGTGTCCACTAGACTCCCCGTTGCTCCTAACCTCGATCTGGTAAATCCCATCCTCACCTACGACCTGTAGCATGCCTCGGCATTGTGTCGAACACCTGGTGTGCGTGCACTGGACGCGCCCAGAGCGCGCGTATTGCAGCCGCGCGCCCGAGCCGACACGCTGGCCCCCACGGCTTTGGCCCGCTCTGCAGCACCACGCCACGCGCTCCCCTCCTCGCAGCAACGCGCCAAGCAGCCCCCGCCGCCGCCGCCAGGCCAAACACTAGCCGCCACCGCCGCACGACAGCCCTGCGCCGTGCAGCGCCGTCCAAGCCACCCCGGCTCGCCACCTGGCCCCTGGAGCAGTGCCCTCTCGTCCACTAGCTCTTGTCGTCATCCCCAGCCGCGCCACGTTGCCCTGCAAGCTACAGCGAGGCGGTTCGCCGGAGAGCTTATCCGGCCGCCGCGGAACCGACCTCGACGAGCTATAAGAGGAGGTCCCGAGCCACCCCGGGCACGCAGGAAGCCTTAGAGTGCTCCCCTAGTCCTCCCATGGCAGCCAATCGACTCGGGGTAGGTCTTCATCCCCATCTCCGGCAACGGCAGCCGCCACCACTGCCCCGGCCAATTCAGCACCACCAGAGCCTCCCACCCTCCGTTCTCTCCACCAAGAACCCCCTCATCCTCCCGTAAACCTTCCCCCTACTCCATTTCGATCGAGAACCACCGCCGCCCCGAAACCACTTTTCCCCGAAGCTTCCCTCCGCCGAGGAGCTCGCCGCCGACAGCTCACGCCGTCCCCGCCGACCCAGCGACTACCGGGAGGATCGCCTCAACCTTGCGGATCCATCCCCACCCTCGGGGGCCCGCGAGGAGCAGCCAAACGCCGGCGACGATCGCCGGAGCCCCGCTCCGCTCGGGCAAAGGAGGGAGACGACGCGCGGTGACTGGTCAAACCTGACCAGTGGACCAGGCAGGCCCACTGTCAGTGACACCCCGCGCCGTCCGCGTGGTTAAGTGGAGGCGTAAAGCCTCAAGTACGCCTCCTCTGTACCGAAGGCGTATTTCTATCTGAAACGTTTTCTTTTTCTATTTTATTTAAAAACAGATTTTGACCAAATCTTTGACTGGCTATAACTTTTTAAATATAAGTCCAAATGAGTTGATTCTTTTTCCTACCTTCTTCAAATTTGATCTAGTTTATTTTAAGATTTATTAAAAAATAATTCAAACAACTTTTTGGTTATGTTTTTGAAATATGTGTTAATTCAAATATATTTTCAAATAGGATTTTTGGGAGAGAGAAGAAACTTTCAAAAGTTTGGAAAGCACCCTGCCTTTCCACACATTGAAGGCAAGCATTCTGAACCCCGGCATAATAATTTTTGGAGTGATCATTGATGCATTTATAACTCCACCGCATTTCGAAGGACTTGTTATTTCATGTGATATGATCATATGCATGGGTGTTACTGATTTCCATGCTGTTGGTAATGGACACACTTGTGATGATAATCACCCTCATGAGCTTGACATGCATACCGGCAGGAACCCGGGAAAACCTCTGCCTTGGGTAGGTATGAGTTTGTCGCCGGTCTCCGTCGGGACGGTTCTGTCTGGTATGGCATGGTAGGGTGATATGAGTGGTGACTCTGTTTGATGAAATATATTTGTTATACTAATCATGCAGGGAATACTTGAACCTCCTGAGTCGACCGTAGATCAAGTCTTGTTCCAGTAACCCCCATACTTGTTTCGTACTACCACTCGTCTCTACAGCAAGTAGAGTACGGTTCAGTAAGTTGTCAACCTCTTTCTAGCACACACCGTACAGAGAGGCCATGGTGGAAGATACCGGTTGTAACTGGTAGGCAGGCCACCTGGTCCGGGAGCATGGGTGTTTCCGGTTGGGACCGAGAGGGGAGGCCACCCCTTAGAGCGCGCGATATAAATTTGATCCCATGCTACGCGAGGTTGTAGCCTCCCCACTTAGAGTTTGCTTAACAGGTGTCGTGGGTGATTCCAGGCACGTGTGTGATAAGCTGGTGTGTGCAAGTTAGGTGTGTTTTCAACAAAAAGACCGTAGACGGAATTAGTCCCGATGGACTAAAGAAATCTGTTACTCGTGGGTAAAGAGTACACCCTCTGCAGAGAATAAACCTATTCGAATAGCCGTGTCCATGGTTAAGGATTACAGTCTGGGATGGGTCAGGTGTCGGTCTTAGTGTCGGTCTTCGGAGGTGAAACGGTTAACCAGAAATGGAATTACTACTCGTGACTTGTGATATCGATGATTATTATTATTATTGACTAACCCGTGATATTATTACCGAGTATCTCTGGGATGGTTCTACCTCCGGGATATTCATTATGATTATTTCTTTTAAAGCCCTTTATGTGGTGTCGCTCAGACGCCCGACTGTGGCATTTCTTTTAAATCCCTTTATGTGGTGTCGCTCAGACGCCCGACTGTGGCATTTCTTTTAAAGCCCTTTATGTGGGGTCGCTCAGACGCTCGACTGTGGCATTTCTTTTAAAGCCCTTTATGTGGCGTCGCTCAGATGCCCGACTGTGGCATTTCTTTTAAAGCCCTTTATGTGGCGTCGCTCAGACGCCCGACTGTGGCATTTCTTTTAAAGCCCTTTATGTGGCGTCGCTCAGACGCCCGACTGTGGCATTTCTTTTAAAGCCCTTTATGTGGCGTCGCTCAGACGCCCGACTGTGGCATTGCTTGTTATTTGTTTTCATAAGTTTTTATACTACCATGTTATTGCAGTTTTATGAATAACTTGCTTGCACACATCAGAGTTTCATTCATCTATTGTGACTGACGTCATGAGCATAAAAAACATATTTTCGGCACATCATTGTTATATTATACCTGTGTTCATAATGTTTGCGAGTACATTCAAAGTACTCACTGGCTTGTCCCTGGCTATTGTCTTGGCCAGATTTTCCTGCACGGAGAGGAGTGACGCGATGACAGCCCGGAACCTAAGCAATGGAGATAGCAGCCTCGCGAAGATAGGAGTTAACCTGGTCAGCTGTTCCTGTGGGAATTGGAGTCCCATAGACACTGATGATCCACAAACCGCTTCCGCCATCAACCCCTAGAAACCATTTGTTGTACTCACAGGCCAGAATGGTCTTGTACTGCATATTTTGTATGTTGCTTGGAATTTCTGTATCAAGTTGGAGCCTCATCAGCTAACAGTAATCCTGGGGCTGATGAGCACGACGGTCTTTTCTGGAAATTTATTTCCCGGAAAGTCGGTCGCGACAGACTTGGTATCAGAGCCAGGCTGACCATTGGCTAATCCTATCTTAGCCCGGTCAATAAACTTAGGCAAACCAACCCACCAGACCTTAACCAAACCCCAGCCAAGCTTCTCGTGCAAGATAGCCACACAGTGACCCAAAACCTTTTGGCAGTCGGTGCCCAACCTATCAACCTAACCTGTCACTCATGCGCCAGTGACTGGCCCCTAAATAGTCCTTTCTCGCAAGCGTGCGAAGGAAGACTCCGTCCCCTTTTTCTTATAAAAAGGGACGCGCTCGCCCCAAACCAGCACAGCACAGCCGCTACCCCCAAACCGAGCCACAATGCCTGGACCTATAGTGCACAACGAAACCACAGCAACCAACCTTGGAGGTTTTGTGACCATCCTCGCAAACCTCACCCGTCGTGCCTACGCGTTAGAGGAGCCACCAGAATATGTTGTGTATCAAGGACCCATGAGCGGTGAAGACCGCCAATTCTGGGCCACTGTGCACATTTACGGTAGGAGTCTAGCACCCGAGCGTCCCTACCGGTTCACCGGAAGGACAACTTCCTTTGAGCCACAAGCCATCCAGCTAGCCGCTCGAGAGGCTATAGTTCATCTCAGGCACTTGTCGCCCAGAGTTAACTGTCGCTCGTTCCACTACTATCCCAGACGTGAAGGGTATGGTAGACCACCCCAAGTTGCCAATGGAGATCACGAGACGGACCCCGCATTGTTGCACCTAGTGCGCTATGTAAGTGCACTAGAGGCGCTGTTCGACCAGATCACTATTGATCTAATCGCAGCTCGTGGAGAGCTGGTTCGTCGAGCCCCGGCGAGAGAAGGAAACGAGCCCAACACCGACAACCCAGTCGTGCTGTTTGGACAACCAATCGAGACCCCGAGATCTGCCCCAGCCATCGACCAAGGTGCTGCGATAACCCCAGAAGTGCTTCGTCGCATATTGGGAGCACACTCCAACGGGGTTGTGGCCAACAATCCCCGCAATGGTCATTCTCACTACCCCGACCCTGCAGTTCCTCCGCCATCTCCGACTAATCCCGGCAGAGAGACACGTGGAGAAGCCTCGACATCCGCCAGGCACGCCCGTTTGGACATAAACGAGGTAGACTAAGCCGTATGAGTAGCACCAAGTTTCAATGTGTCCTCGCCTTGTAATCATGCGACCGCGTATATTAACGCAGCCTGTCTTTGTGCCTCTGTTTTAATAGTAGCCTTGCATATTTAGTCAGCGCATAGCTGCATATTTTTCCGGGCACAACTACCAAAACCAACCCGACGACAACCACAGTAACACGTCTCTTTATGAGATATGTGTATCTCTGACACTGAACCGACCTTTGGAGCTAAGCTGGCAGATTTATTACCTTTCACCACGGTAAAACGATCCGGCTCCATTGCTATATAAAGGCCACCTTGTGACCTTACCCAGCAACCCTCACTTTGTGCACAACACTCACGCTTTTTCCTGTCATGCCGAACCCCAGCATTCATCTGAGGACCCCAGATGCAACCCCAGGTAGCTTTGTCAAATTATTGTGGGATTTTACCCGCAGTACCATGGGTTCTACCCAGCCACCCCAGTACGAGCTGTTCAAATCAAGGATCACCCCATCCACCTCGGAATATTGGGCAGCAGTACACATTCCTCCTGTAGACCCCAACCAAGATCCAATAGAAGTATCCTTCGTGGGGAAATCTATGCCAACCCCACACTTGGCCATAGAAGCTGCGGCAAAAGAAGCGATTGCTCGTCTTCGATCCGCAGTACCCTATGCCCGCGAACGAGGATATTATTACTTTCCGAGCCGTGCAGCACCCGGAGAAGTAACATCTTTTCCCGGTGGACGTATTGAGAGAGACCCAGTTCTGGCCAACCTTATCCAGTACATCATTGCTCAAGAGCATTTAAACCAGCGAGTGATGGATTATCTCCAGAGCCTCGCAGATTTAAATCCTCAAGTTGCCATCGGCAGACCACTGAGACCCGACACGGAGAGACGCATTCATCGACTGGTCAATCCACTGCCTCCGATTGAGGAAGAATGTATTCCTTTACCAGAGACATTTTATCAGGACCCCTCCCAGTTACCATTTTCATTTTAGACATCACTACTGTATTTGTTCTATGTAGCATATATTTATGTGTGTGACTTATGTGTAATACCCTGAGTTTGTACGGCGAGTCAATTATTTTGGTTTCTGCTCATGTGTGTAGTTTTTGTTGTGGTTTATGCTCCTTTAAATTAACTGTTTTCCCCTCGCAAAATCCCGGAGTGAGATTTCTTTCCCTGAGTTGCTACACCTGCCCCTTCTCACAACGTGGATTATTTAATTTCACTCAGCACCACGAGCAGACTCACAACCATAATCATTCGGACACATACACTGTTTGCAAAATTTTGCAACGGTGTTACATCCAGATAATCACCCCCTAACAACAGTTAGCACCCGACACACCCCATCTACTCCACATGATCACCACCACCGCGGAGAACCAACACCTGAGCCGCAGCATCGCGACACTCGTCGAAGATTATCGCGCACAGGAGCACAGAGAGCCCCAGCAGCGTCGCCAGCCCTCCGCATATTAGGATCACAAACCAGTCCGGCATCGCCTCCGCCATTAGAGCCTCGACCGAGCTTCTGTAAGCAGTAATGGAGAAAGAAGGAGGAGGAGAAGTGAGGCCAGGTGTGAGGAAGAAGAGAGAGGCACCCCGGCCGTTTTTATAGCTCGAGCTCGGTGTACGGTGGGCGAAGTCCACCAACGCCGCTCGTCGCCGATCGCCGGTGTTCGGAGTCGAATCCGCGAGCAGTGCCGACAGCGCGCTGGCCCGCGAGGTGAGTGCACGCTGCACCAGCAGCTAGCACACCGCGCACTACCACGGTACGGCCTAGATGCCCTACACACTAGGCGTCGCCGGTGGAGGAAGCGCGCGGGAGAGAGGAGGAAGAAAGGGCCAGAGGGAGAAGAAGAGGAGACTGACAGTGGACCCCGGGTCCACCTGTCAGCCAGAGAGAGCACTATGCTCTCGGGTGCGATCAGCGTATATCTAAATTTAGGAGTTATCCTAAATTTATATCCAGCATAGAAATCGCCCGTTTTTGTCTCGGACCGTAGATTTTTCCGCGCAGCACCAGTTTTTCACACGGTGGTTTTTCACCACTTATTGCCCTCGCACTGTAGCTACATCTTTATTGCGTAAGTATTCTCTTAACACCGCTTTTAGCAAATCTCGAGGACGAGATTTTTCTTAAGGGGGATAGTATTGTGACACCCCAAAAATTTGGCCTTGTTTTATTAAATTAAAATTTTTGCCAGGATTTAAAACTTTGGATTTCTGAGCTCCATTTTGATTTTTTTAATCATTTCCTTCCCTGTTATGATGAGTTTTCCCAAAGAGAAAACTTTTCAAATTTGTTATTGGACTTATTTAACCTCTCAAGAAAAACTTTCCTTTTATCAGTATAACTAATTAAATAAATAAGTTGCTTGCTCTTTATTTTCTTGAAAAAGGTTTTCTAGGTTAAATGGCCATATTTGAACTACAACCATTTGATAAATTCACTTAAAATTCCCATAAAAATTTGGAGATGTCATGTGATGATTTTAAATAACTTTTATGCAAAAATATATTTCATTCATGAAATATTTTGAGCCCTACTCTCAATTTTTCTTCTCTGGTCCAGAGTGCATTTTTTCACAGCAACCTATTTAAATATTTCTTTAAAACTTCTACCAAAATTAAGGGAGGTCAGTAGGAGCCTGTTATCCCTCTTTGTGCAAAAACCTAATTATGTTCTTTGAAAAATTTGAGTGAATCAACCTCATTTCCATTCTGGACCAACTTGAGGATTTGTGCAGCAACCACCATTTTAGTTGCTCCTATACCCTTAATTATTTCTCCTACTTGTAGTCCCCCATGTTAAACCCTTAAGTCCAGGAGCATGCACCATTTAGATCACTTTTAGTTCATGGAATAATGCTATTTATTTCCTGTCCAGAATTGAAGTTTTGTAAAACTTGCACTAGCAAGTTTCCCCTTTTGTCCAACTAACCTCACCACTCTCTTTTGCATCTAAAGAGACCCCCATCTGGAGTTTTTGGCCACCCCAAGACCTGCCTAAGTGCATGTGGCATTTTGCCAAACACCTGGAGAGCATGACCAGTTCTGGCATGATTGTGGCATTGCACTGTGAACTTGCACCTCTGATCAAACCAGCATGTCCACTAGACTCCCCGTTGCTCCTAACCTCGATCTGGTAAATCCCATCCTCACCTGCGACCTGTAGCATGCCTCGGCATTGTGTCGAACACCTGGTGTGCGTGCACTGGACGCGCCCAGAGCGCGCGTATTGCAGCCGCGCGCCCGAGCCGACACGCTGGCCCCCACGGCTTTGGCCCGCTCTGCAGCACCACGCCACGCGCTCCCCTCCTCGCAGCAACGCGCCAAGCAGCCCCCGCCGCGCCCGGCAGGCCAAACACTAGCCGCCACCGCCGCCCGACAGCCCTGCGCCGTGCAGCGCCGCCCAAGCCACCCCGGCTCGCCACCTGGCCCCTGGAGCAGTGCCCTCTCGTCCACTAGCTCTTGTCGTCATCCCCAGCCGCGCCACGTTGCCCTGCAAGCTACAGCGAGGCGGTTCGCCGGAGAGCTTATCCGGCCGCCGCGGAACCGACCTCGACGAGCTATAAGAGGAGGTCCCGAGCCACCCCGGGCACGCAGGAAGCCTTAGAGTGCTCCCCTAGTCCTCCCATGGCAGCCAATCGACTCGGGGAAGGTCTTCATCCCCATCTCCGGCAACGGCAGCCGCCACCACTGCCCCGGCCAATTCGGCACCACCAGGGCCTCCCACCCTCCGTTCTCTCCACCAAGAACCCCCTCATCCTCCCGTAAACCTTCCCCCTACTCCATTTCGATCGAGAACCACCGCCGCCCCGAAACCACTTTTCCCCGAAGCTTCCCTCCGCCGAGGAGCTCGCCGCCGACAGCTCACGCCGTCCCCGCCGACCCAGCGACTACCGGGAGGATCGCCTCAACCTTGCGGATCCATCCCCACCCTCGGGGGCCCGCGAGGAGCAGCCAAACGCCGGCGACGATCGCCGGAGCCCCGCTCCGCTCGGGCAAAGGAGGGAGACGACGCGCGGTGACTGGTCAAACCTGACCAGTGGGCCAGGCAGGCCCACTGTCAGTGACACCCCGCGCCGTCCGCGTGGTTAAGTGGAGGCGTAAAGCCTCAAGTACGCCTCCTCTGTACCGAAGGCGTATTTCTATCTGAAACGTTTTCTTTTTCTATTTTATTTAAAAACAGATTTTGACCAAATCTTTGACTGGCTATAACTTTTTAAATATAAGTCCAAATGAGTTGATTCTTTTTCCTACCTTCTTCAAATTTGATCTAGTTTATTTTAAGATTTATTAAAAAATAATTCAAACAACTTTTGGTTATGTTTTTGAAATATGTGTTAATTCAAATATATTTTCAAATAGGATTTTTGGGAGAGAGAAGAAACTTTCAAAAGTTTGGAAAGCACCCTGCCTTTCCACACATTGAAGGCAAGCATTCTGAACCCCGGCATAATAATTTTTGGAGTGATCATTGATGCATTTATAACTCCACCGCATTTCGAAGGACTTGTTATTTCATGTGATATGATCATATGCATGGGTGTTACTGATTTCCATGCTGTTGGTAATGGACACACTTGTGATGATAATCACCCTCATGAGCTTGACATGCATACCGGCAGGAACCCGGGAAAACCTCTGCCTTGGGTAGGTATGAGTTTGTCGCCGGTCTCCGTCGGGACGGTTCTGTCTGGTATGGCATGGTAGGGTGATATGAGTGGTGACTCTGTTTGATGAAATATATTTGTTATACTAATCATGCAGGGAATACTTGAACCTCCTGAGTCGACCGTAGATCAAGTCTTGTTCCAGTAACCCCCATACTTGTTTCGTACTACCACTCGTCTCTACAGCAAGTAGAGTACGGTTCAGTAAGTTGTCAACCTCTTTCTAGCACACACCGTACAGAGAGGCCATGGTGGAAGATACCGGTTGTAACTGGTAGGCAGGCCACCTGGTCCGGGAGCATGGGTGTTTCCGGTTGGGACCGAGAGGGGAGGCCACCCCTTAGAGCGCGCGATATAAATTTGATCCCATGCTACGCGAGGTTGTAGCCTCCCCACTTAGAGTTTGCTTAACAGGTGTCGTGGGTGATTCCAGGCACGTGTGTGATAAACTGGTGTGTGCAAGTTAGGTGTGTTTTCAACAAAAAGACCGTAGACGGAATTAGTCCCGATGGACTAAAGAAATCCGTTACTCGTGGGTAAAGAGTACACCCTCTGCAGAGAATAAACCTATTCGAATAGCCGTGTCCATGGTTAAGGATTACAGTCTGGGATGGGTCAGGTGTCGGTCTTAGTGTCGGTCTTCGGAGGTGAAACGGTTAACCAGAAATGGAATTACTACTCGTGACATGTGATATCGATGATTATTATTATTATTGACTAACCCGTGATATTATTACCGAGTATCTCTGGGATGGTTCTACCTCCGGGATATTCATTATGATTATTTCTTTTAAAGCCCTTTATGTGGTGTCGCTCAGACGCACGACTGTGGCATTTCTTTTAAAGCCCTTTATGTGGTGTCGCTCAGACGCCCGACTGTGGCATTTCTTTTAAAGCCCTTTATGTGGTGTCGCTCAGACGCCCAACTGTGGCATTTCTTTTAAAGCCCTTTATGTGGCGTCGCTCAGACGCCCGACTGTGGCATTTCTTTTAAAGCTCTTTATGTGGCGTCGCTCAGACGCCCGACTGTGGCATTTCTTTTAAAGCCCTTTATATGGCGTCGCTCAGAAGCCCGACTGTGGCATTTCTTTTAAAGCCCTTTATGTGGCGTCGCTCAGACGCCCGACTGTGGCATTGCTTGTTATTTGTTTTCATAAGTTTTTATACTACCATGTTATTGCAGTTTTATGAATAACTTGCTTGCACACATCAGAGTTTCATTCATCTATTGTGACTGACGTCATGAGCATAAAAACATATTTTCGGCACATCATTGTTATATTATACCTGTGTTCATAATGTTTGCGAGTACATTCGAAGTACTCACTGGCTTGTTCCTGGCTATTGTCTTGGCCAGATTTTCCTGCACGGAGAGGAGTGACGCGATGACAGCCCGGAACCTAAGCAATGGAGATAGCAGCCTCGCGAAGATAGGAGTTAACCTGGTCAGCTGTTCCTGTGGGAATTGGAGTCCCATAGACACTGATGATCCACAAACCGCTTCCGCCATCAACCCCTAGAAACCATTTGTTGTACTCACAGGCCAGAATGGTCTTGTACTGCATATTTTGTATGTTGCTTGGAATTTCTGTATCAAGTTGGAGCCTCATCAGCTAATAGTAATCCTGGGGCTGATGAGCACGACGGTCTTTTCTGGAAATTTATTTCCCGGAAAGTCGGTCGCGACAGATATAGACAATAAAGTGAACATGGTACATAGATATATGTTTCTTTCATGCTATTATCCTGTCCACTTTACTACTAAACTCATTTACCAAAATGAGTTTCATATACAACATGGTAAACCTGTGATGTGTCTGCTTGTTTCTCTTTTAGAATGCGGACAAAATTTTGGAGAACAGTACTGCGTTATGCAATGGTAAAGGAAGTAATGCAGATAAGGTTCAAGATAGTGAGACATCCCTGTTGGTCTCCAAGAAAGCTGATAAAAACTATCTTGACGACTGTGAGAGAACCCAAAAGTCATGTCTTGATGTAGTGTTCGAGTTACTGGCCACTACTGCTGGCACAAGCTCTTCGAACTCACTGCTTGAATCAGTTCCTCTTCTTGAGTCTCAACTTTAAGTTGAAAGACATAGATTAGATGTGCTGCGACAGGAAGCTGAAGGACTGGGGAAGTCCTTGCATAATTCAGATGCATATTTCCTGGTGCAACAGCAAGCGCTGGAGGATATAAGAGCCAAACAAGAGAAAGTTAATAAGCTTGCTAAGCATCTTGCCAGCATTATGGGTACCCAGGATATTGTTTCTTGAGATCTTCTGAAGTGGTTTCAGTTCTGGATTTGTTTTTCTGCGACGTTTATTTGCGCTGGTCGCCAACTTTGACAACAAGTTTATATGATATGCTGCTTTGTTCCCTATATTTGCTTGCACTGATGGCGAACTTTGATGCCCAGTGGATGTAATATGTGTAATAGCTGTGATAGCCTAGCATTAATTGCTTGCTTATTTATTTCCTTTTTGTCTTGTTTATTTGTTTGCTTGTAGTCATTGCAGTTCTTATTCCGCGGTTTGCTAGTGGCTGCAATAACCTATTTTTTAAAACTAGGCCACAATAACCATGGCTAATATTTACTGTAGTGACACTGGGCCTCCTACGGGCCATAGAAATAGTGGGCCTTCTACTGGCCATAGAAACAATGGGCCTTCTACGGGCCGTAGAAACAATGGGCCTTCTACGGGCCGTATCATCAACGGGCCTTATACGGGCCGTATGATCGATTGGCCAAACATGGGCCAAACAGACCGCATTATGGTCGTAAACGGGATAGAGTTGGAATCGTTCGTTCATGGGCCGACCATAACGGGCCATTGTTAATAGGCCGTATTTGATGATGCTATGAAAACGGCCCAACGTATTAACGGACCACAAACGGGCTAACTGTAACCACGGGCTGAATTTGGCCCACAAGCAGAAAATGACAGTAACGGGTCGTAAGTGAACGAATGCTAGAAATGAGCCCAAGAATAGATGGGCTCTGAGAAGGCCGAAAGATAACATGGGCTGGAAACGAACCAACGGAATAACGGGTCGTTAATGGGAATAAAGTGGTACACTGTTCATTACGGGCCAGTTTCAGCACGGGCCGTTAATGGGTGTAAAGTGATACACTGTTCATTACATGCCAGTTTCACGACGGGCCGTTAATGGGCCAAGAGTTACAAAGGGCCTCATATGGGCCGAAAGACGTCTTGGGCCATACATGCGCCAGAAGTGAAAACATACTGGAATCATATTGGATGGCCCAGATAACGCTACTGGTCCTAATTCGGATAGGGCGTAATGGGCCTTGGGTTAGCGGGTTGTAAATGGGCTATATGCGAACATGCCACTACAGGAATCTGCTACTTTGCCATCTACCACGACGGATGGCAAAGGCATGGATGGCGGATGGCAAAGACCTTTGCCGTCAGCCGCGGACGGCAAAAGGTGACGGCAAAGTAGGGAAAGGTAAAGAGCTGCATTGCCGTCTGCTTTGGGCAGCTGACGGCAAAGGGGCCTTTGCCATCAGCAGCGGACCACAAAGAAGACGGACGGTAATAAATGCGATGTTACTCCGTTAGGTGGTTAACGGCAGGCCTTTGCCGTCCGCTATGGACGGCAAAGCCTTTGCCGTCTGCTGCTAATGGCAAACTGACCAAATTGGTCAGCCTCCCAGGAAGCATAGTTGCCTGCCACGTGGCCTCTTTGCCGTCCGCTGCTGATGGCAAAGAGCCCTTTGCCGTCGGTGGCAGACGGGAAAGAGCCTGCATATTGTCTCTTTTTTTCTGTTTTTTTAATCCAACAATTTTCACAGCAAATATATATGACATATATAGATATATTTCCATATCACATATCCAGCACATAAGTTTCATCCATACACATTGTTCATACATAAGCAAGTTCCATCCATACACATTGTTCATACATAAGCATGTTCCATCCATATACATATTACAATGCAAAGTTTCGTCAAGATAGCAAGTTCTATCATAGCAAGCTAGATGCAATGCAAAGTTTCATCAAAGGAAAAGCAAGCACTCCATCATAGCAAGCTAGCTTCCATGAAGTGAATGAAATTTGCAAAATGGTAAATAAGAAAGTTAGAAATAGGTGACTAGAACAAGAAGAAGACTAGAACAAGAAGTATATGTCATTTATGAGCTAACTTAGGAGAAATGGATCATATATGAGCTAACAAAGTTGAAATGGGTTGTTTATGAGCTAACTTAGTTGAAATGGATAATTTATGAGCTAACTTAGTTGAAATGGGTCGTCTATGAGCTAACTTGGGTGAAATGGATCGTTTATGAGCTAACTTAGGTGAAATGGATCGTTTTTTAGCTAACTTAGGTGAAATGAATCATTTATGAGCTTTTATGAGCTAACTTAGTTGAAATGGGTCGTTTATGACCTAACTTAGGTGAAATGGATCATTTAAGAGCTAATTTAGGTGAAATGGATCGTTTTTAGCTAACTTAGGTGAAATTGATCGTTTAGCAGCAAATCTAGGTGAAATGGGTCATTTTGGAGCTAACCTACGTGAAATGGGTCATTTTGGAGCTAACCTAGGTGAAATGAGTCATTTTGGAGCTAACCTAGGTGAAATGGGTCATTTTAAAGCTAACATAGGTAAAATGGATCATTTACGAGCTAATCTACTAAAATGGGTCATTTTAGAGCTAACTTGGATAAATTGGATCACTTGTAAGCTAACTAAGGTAAAATGAGTCATATTAGAGCTAACTTAGGTAAAATGGATCGTTTATGAGCTAACTAAGTTAATTATGCAATTTTTGACATAAGTAAGCTTATTAAGTCATTTTGAAGGAAAAGAAGCTAACTCTAGGTCATTATGGTAAGTATATTGGAGGAAATAAAGCTAAGTCTAAGTCTAGAGAAACTTACCGTGATCAGGGAGGTGGAGGAGCGGGATGGATCGTGCCGGTAGCTGGAGAAGGATCGTGCGATGCGTTTCTGGAGTTAAGCTGCACCAAAGATCATTTCCAATGTCTCGTTAGCATTATGACACTCAAATGTTAAGACTAGCAAGTAATGTCCATTCAAATTAAACTCACCGTGCTCCCAGGAGCAATCACTAGCATCGGCGGAGCGGTCTGACCGGACTTCTCGCACACAGACTGCACATTTGGTTTTCACAACAGAGTCATACTAGTTAGTAATGAGACTCAAATGTTAAGACTAGCAAGTAATCTGCAGAAGAAACTTACCACAAGGAGCTCATACATGGCCCTTGCCTGCATGTCATTCCGTGCCCTCTCCTCCTCCAACATCTTTGTCGTCCTCTCCTCCAACTCCCGCTGCCTCTCCGCCGCCTCCGCCAGAAGTTTCTCCGTTCTATCTCTCTCACTCTGTATAGCAGCCTGCAACACCACTCACATGACCATTTGTAATCATTGATGGAAGCGCACACAATGTAATGGAGAAAGATAGCTGAGTACGTATAACTAACCTTGATGGCGAGTTGGACTGGCCATTCACGAGGCCTTATCTCAGGAGCGGAGTTCGACTGGCGCGCCTTGATCTCAGGAGAGTGCTAGGACAACGGATAAGACCATCTCCCATGGCTATGGAGCCATGGGACCTCCCGCCACCAGATATCATCAGCAACTCTGTATCAATGGGACCCTGGCTCGGGTTAAAGTCCTCCCCTTTCCTCGCCTTCCCCTGATCTCTATATTGCATGAGCTTGTCGTGGGTGGAGATGTGGGTGAAGTTCTTTGGATCATCGAGGTCAGATGCAGAGAATGCCTTGACTTTCTTGTAAGAGCCAGTGTGGGCCATGGCATACAGGTCGTACACCTCTGGCACCTTATCCGCCTTATTGTAGCATGCCTGAAAGAGAGAAACAAAGTAAATTAGTAATTAAAGGGCTAAAGCTAGCATGATGAATGAATTGCATGAATCATGAAGCAAACCACATACCCAGTTCCGCCCGTACTGAAATAAGTTGGAGTTGCCTTGGTGGTGTGGCACATCTTCCATTTGGGCATGTTTGTCCTTGGCCTCATTGTGGGCGGCCCGCCATTCTTTTGAGCACCACCCATCGACCAACACCTCCCAACAATCCATCCGATCCGCACACCATCTCTGAGGGGCCTAAGTTAGCAAATAGAAACTTCAGCGCTACGGCTATGAATTACTAAATGAAGGAATTAAGTACAAGGCCTTAAGAATTACCTTCATGTACTGCTCCTTACTCATGAACTTATCGCGGCAATCCCGCTTGGACTTCTTGATACCACGGTCGGCGTAGTAGTCTCGAACAGAGTGCACCCGAGCCTCATGCCGTAAGTTCTGAAGTAGGCGCTTGCACTCCTTCTGGATAACATCTGCCGCCTCCTCCTCGTATCCCTCCTCACACCTGTAGAATGTCTGCAATCAAATGAGACAATATTGATTAGTACAATTAATAACTAGCTAGTTGAAGATTTTTAATTGTGTAAAGGAGAAATTACCCAGAACTTTCTGATCACCATCTCTTCCCTTGTCGTGCACAAGACACCGTCGATAATCTCACCCGGCGGGGCCGGGGCAGCCAAGTAGTGCTCCCAACTCAATCCAACCTCTGGAAGCCGACCCTCACCAGGCAACGTGACAAACCCCGGAAAGTTTTGCCGAATCAGAACTCCAAGGGCGGAGTTGGGCCGGCGGACACTTTCATGGTGGTCCCAACTCCTGCAGCATGACAAGGCCAATGCATTAGTTATTTCAAGAAACGTGAATGCAGAAGATACAAAAAGATTAAATGCACTTACCTCTCCCCATCAGGGAAAATCAACCACCTCTGCTCGCGGATCGCCGGCACGGACGGGAGCCGTGTAGCACCACGCTGGTAGATGTTGCCCCCCTCCTCCCCCTCCTCCTCAAAATCAGTCGGCCTCCCCGCCATCATCAGCATGGCCACTCGGCTCCCCGCCATCATCATCATGGCCACTCGGCTCCCCGCCATCCTCAGGCTGACCCGACCAAGTACCCCATCCAGACATGTGCTCCTCCGGGGATTCGTGGGCCCAACTCTCGTGGGCCGAAGGCCTGTCGACCCGAGGCTCGTGGGCCGAAGACCCATAGACCGGAGGATCGTGTACCGGAGTCCGTGTAGCCTCCTCCTCCTTAGACGAGTCCACCCTAGCAGTCACGTGCTCGAGTGAAACAGCTGGGGGCGGCGGCGAGGAAGGCGCCGTAAGAGTCACCCTACCTCCTCTCCCGCGACCACGCGCTCCACCTCGGCCCTTCTTCTTACCTCGTCCCCTGCCGGGCACCGCGGTCGACGAAGAAGGGCCTAGCGGTGTCGCCATACTGTCCAGCAACGCTCGGCGGAGTGGTGCGTGTGGAATGGAAGACCTCACACTACGCGCCGACGAAGAAGGGGCCTCGGCGTGCTCCCGACCAGCGCCCACCATCTTTCAACACCTGCCATGACAAAGAATAAACGAAATTAGTACAACATGAAAAAAAGTACCGACATGAATAATAATATGTATATCACTTAAGTGTATCATCATCAAGTACAACATAAACAACTTCACATTTAAAACTACCCGATCAACACAATTATATATGATGTTTTTCATAACAAAATCGAAAAATATATGACCTAACTAATAATTCACAAATATATGACCCCGTCGGCCTCTGGAAGGCCAAAGAACACCTTTTTGGGAGGTGTCGGGGGTCGGGGTGCCGTGTCGGGGTTGGGCTCGGGGTCTCGGGGTCGGGGTGTCGGGTCGGGGTGCCGGGTCGGGGTCGGGGTGCCGTGTCGGTGTCGGGGTTGGGGTGTCGGGTTAGGCTCGGGGTCGGGGTGTCGGTGTCGGGATCGGGGTCGGGGTCGGGGTCTCGGGGTCGGGGTGTCGGGTCGGGGTCGGGGTGTCGGGGTCGGGGTCGGGGTGTCGGTGTCGGGGTCGGGGTCGGGGTCTCAGGGTCGGGGTATCGGGTCGGGGTGCCGGGCCAGGATCGGGGTGCCGTGTCGGTGTCGGGGTCGGGGTCGGGGTCTCGGGGTCGGGGTGTCGGGTCGGGGTGCCGGGTCAGGGTCGGGGTGTCGTGTCGGTGTCGGGGTCGGGATGTCGGTGTCGGGGTCGGGGTCGGGGTGTCGGGGTCGGGGTGTCGGGCTCGGGGTGTCGTGTCGGGTCGGGTTTTTTTCCTCTTTTTTCCTTTTCTTCTTCTTCCTTTTCTTCCTTTTTTTCCTTCTTCTTCTTCTTCTTCTTCTTCTTCTTCTTCTTCTTCCTCCTCCTCCTTTCCTTTTTCCTCTTCTTCTTCTCCGTCTCTCCTCTTTTTTCTTCTTCTTCTTCCTCTTCTTCTTTTTTCTTCTCCTCCTCCTCTTCTTCTTCTTCCTTTCCTTTTTCCTCTTCTTCTTCTCCTCCTCTCCTCTTTTTTCTTCTTCTTCTTCCTCTTCTTCTTTTTTCTTCTCCTCCTCCTCCTCTTCTTCTTCCGTCCCTTTTTCCTCTTCTTCTTCTCCTCCTCTCTTGTTTTTTTTCTTCTTCTTCTTTTTCTTTCCTAAAACTGAACTAAACCTAAAACTAAACCTAAATATAAAACTAAAACTAGAACTAAAATTAAATCTAAACTAAACATAAACCTAAAACTAAAAAAAAGAAAAAAAGGGAAAAACTAAATCTAAACCTAAAACTATTCTAAAACTAAACCGAAAACTAAAACTAAACCTAAAACTAAAACTAAAACTAAATCTAAACTAAACATAAACCTAAAACTAAAAAAACAGAAAAAAAGGAAAAACAGAGGAGGTAGAGCTCACCTGGGCTGGTGGAGGAGGTGGCCGGTGGAGGAGGGGGCGGGCCGGCCTGGGGCGGCGGCGCCGGGCCCGGGGCGGTGGGGCGCGGGGGGCGCTGGGGGGCGGGGCGCGGCAGCGCTGAGACGTTGGGCGGCGGGGGCGACGGGGCGGGGGGCCGGTGGGGCGACGGCGCCGGGCGGCAGTGGCGACGAGGCGGGGGGGCGGTGGAGGAGGGGGGCGGGGCGGCCTGGGGCGGCGGCGCCGGGCCCGGGGCGGTGGGGCGCGGGGGGGCTGGGGCGCCGGGGGGCCGGGGTGTGGCGGCAGGGCGGCGGGGGCGACGGGGTGGGGGGCGGTGGGGCGACGGGGCGGGGGCCGGTGGGACGGCGGGGCGGTGGGGCGACCGGGCGGCGGCGAGTGCTGGGGGCGGCAGCGCGCGTGTGGGGAGAGAAACAGAGAGAGAGGGCGGGGTGGGGCGCGCCGTTAGATATGTTGAATCTTTGCCGTCCGCTTTTTTGCTCTTTGTCGTCTGCTAGCAGACGACAAAGAGGGGGGACGTTAAGTTTTTTTTAAACAGCTCCTCAGTGGGCCCCCCCTCCCTCTTTGCCGTCTGCTAGCGGATGACAAAGAGTCTTTGCCGTCAGCTAGCGGACGGCAAAGAACAGGCTGATGGCAAAGGCTTTTTTTGCCATCAGCCAGTTCTTTGTCGTCTGCTTTCGGGTAGCTGATGGCAAAGAGCTTCTTTGCCGTCTGCTAGTTGACGGAAAGAGCTGGCAGATGGCAAAGTAGCTGATTCCAGTAGTGGGCCGTTAACAGGCTTTCCATGGGCCGGCCCGCCACCTTTTGACAAAGTCAAACGGGCCGGCCTTTTCTCAGGAATGGGCCTCTATTGGGCTGTGCCACGTGTCGACGTATCATAGGCGCCTTCTGTCCAATGAGTGGATGACATCTGTCCCAATGATGAGCCGACACGTGTTTCCTCCAGCAAATGATGATTTTACACGTGGAAAATCCCCATTGGTCGGGGCTGTTAACGGGTCATCGGATCCAAAACCCGACCCAATATCTTAACGGTGTTCCGTTACGGTGGATACCATGTGTCGGTCACCCTTGACGAAAGCACTTCTGTGACGCGCGATTTATCGTCTAGGAAGTGGACACTTCCGTGATGATAATTTTGGTAATGTCATGGAACACTTCTACGACAACACAGGTATGACTATCTTGATTCTGTCATAAAATCGTCATGGATGTACATGCATGACAAAAAACGCGGCCTACTGTGAGAAACACGTATCATCACGGAAGTGTATTTTTTTGTAGTGCTAGGCATGTTCATGTATATAGGCATCACATCCGCAACAAGTAGACCGACTCCTGCCTGCATCTACAACTATTACTCCACACATCGATCGACTCATGCCTGCATCTAGAGTATTAATTTCATAAGAACAGAGTAACGCAGTAAGCAAGATGACATCATGTAGAGGGATAAACTCATGCGATATGATATAAACCCCATCTTTTTATCCTCGATGGCAACAATACAATATGTGCCTTGCTGCCCCTACTGTCACTGGGAAAGGACACCGCAAGATTGAACCCAAAGCTAAGCACTTCTCCCATGGCAAGACAGATCAATCTAGTAGGCCAAACCAAACTGATAATCCGAAGATACTTGCAAAGATAACCAAGCATACACAAAAGAATTCAGAGGATATTCAAATATTTCTCATAGATAAACTTGATCATAAACCCACAATTCATCGGATCTCGATAAACACACCGCAAAAAGAGTTACATCAAATTGATCTCCAAGAAGAGGAAGAAGAACTTTGTATTGAGAATCAAAGAGAGAGAAGAAGCCCTCTAGCTAATAATTATGGACCCAAAGGTCTATGGTAAACTACTCATAACTCATCGGAGAGGCCTTGGTGGTGATGGAGAGGCCCTCCTTGGTCGATTCCCCCTCCGGCAGAGCGCCGGCAAATGCTTCAAGATGGGATCTCATGGATACCGAAGGTTGCGGTGGTGGAAATAGTTTTTCGTAGTGCTCCTGGATGTTTTCGGGGTACGAAGATATATATAGGCGAAGGAGGTCGGCCAGGGGAGCCACGAGGGGCCCACGAGGCAGGGGCGCGCCCACCCTTACTCGGCATGCCGGTCACCCTCGTGGCCTCCTCGGCTGCTTCATGACGTCCACTCCAAGTCTCCTAGATTGCATTTGTTCCAAAAAGATCGCTCCCGAAGGTTTCATTCCGTTTGGACTCCATTTGATATTCCTTTCCTTTGATATAATGAAATAGGCAAAGCAAATAGCAATTCGGGTTGGGCCTCCGATTAGTAGGTTAGTCCCAAAAATGATATAAAATTGTAAAGTAAAGCCCATAAACATCCAAAACAGGTAATATAATAGCATGGAACCATCAAAAATTATAGATACGTTGGAGACGTGTCAACTGGCTTCTCTGGATCCTCCTCTTTTGGTAGGGTGAAATTTACCTTCAGCGCGGTCTAAAGATCAGCTTTCTGTCTATCTTCGAAAAAAGAAACTTGAAGCTCTTCCTTCTTAGGCTTATACCATTGCTCGATGCTGATCGAGATCATGTCCCTAACAAGAACCCCGAACTGAGCAGAAAATGCTTCCTTGGTCCTGAGGGGTTTGATCGGTTGCCCATCGCGCGCGATTTCTGTGATCGTGAACCTTTCATCCAGGCGCAAATTTTTCTTCGGGCCTCGTCTCATTACCAAATTTTTGCTCGATCTGGAGGGCTATAATAGAGGAAAGAAGAGTTAATATATATACATACCAAAAAAATTAATGCATCAATTAGCAACTCAACACAGGCTTAATATATATACATACCTCGCGGACTTTGCAACAGCTGATCCTGACTCCGTTCGGTCACCAGAGCCGTCATCACGGTCGCCAGAGCCACCATCATGATCATGACTTTCCTCCTCCATTGTTTGATCATCGTAGCCTACTTCCTAACCTTCTAGACCTTCTTAGAGGTCATTGAGAAACAACAAGACATCACCTCCGTCGCGGATTATGTCCCCTAATATCTCTTCTTGTTCGAAGTCTCTTTGTTGATCCATACTTTCTGCAAATATTACAACATGGCAATTAATATACAAACATGAGAGATGGATATATTAATAGTGGCAAACATAGACCCCTCGGCAATCCTCGACCCTCGACCCCTCGACGACCCTCGACCCTCATCCCCTCAGCGACCCTTGACCCCCAACCCTAGCTAGTTCCGATCCTCGACCGCTCGGATTCTCTTCCTTTAAGGGATTTAACAAGATGGCACCATTCTGGATGTGCAGAAAATGGTCCATATTTTTCGTGATCTCAAGAAAACCATTGCTTCATCATTTGCCGAAAGTAACAGGCGCATAACGGTACAAAGCTCTCCAAAATTGTTTTGGAACGGAGTCCCGGATAGGATAATTCCCTTTTGGTACGAAGTTCAGCAAGAGCCTTCCGAATATCTCTATTTGGAAGGCCTTTGCTGAAATCCATACCAAAAAGCGAATCATCCTATCCGGGACTCCGTTTCAAAACAACTTTGAAGAGTTTCGTAGCGTCATACGCCTGTTACTCCAGCAAATGATGTAGCCATGGTTGAGATCAGGAAAAAAATGGATCAACTTGTGCACATCCATAATGGGGGCATTCTTCTTAAATAGAGACCCTCGACCCTCGGGGATCCTTGAACCTCGACCCCTCGACAACCCTAGACTCTCGACCCCACGACGACCCTAGACCCTCGACCGCTCGACCCTCGACCCTCGACTCTCGACGACCCTCGACCCTTGACCCTTGACGACCCTCGACCCCACGGCGACCCTCGACCCCTCGGCGACCCTCAACCCTCGACGACCCTCGACCCCTCGACCCTCGACCCCAGGACGACCGTGGACCCCTCGACGACCCTCGACGTACCCTCGACGACCCTCGACCCCTCGACAATCCTCAACCCTCGACGACCCTCGACCCCTCGACCCTCTACCCTAGTTTCTGACACCCTAGTTCCCGACACCCTCGTTCCCAATAAAAAATAAGAAGAGGAACAAGAAGAAAAAATAGAGGAGAAGAAGAAGAAACAATAGAAGAAAAAAGAAGGAAAAAAGGAGGAGAAGAAGAAGGAATAGAGGAGAAGAAGAAAAAATAGAATTTTTTTCTATTTTTTCTTCTTTTCCTCTATTCCTTCTTCTACTCCTCTTTTTCTTCTTCTTCCTCTTCTTATTTTTTTCCTCCTCTTCTTCCTCTCCTCTTCTTCTCCTTCTTATTATCCTCATGTCGAAGTTATCGGGGACGGGGTATATCAACAACGACGACATATACATAGAAAAAATGTTATCGGGGAGGGGGTATATCGACCCCCCTCATGTCGAAGTTATCGAGGAGGGGGTATATCGACAAAATTACATCATCATATATCATTGAACAAAATTACATCATCATCATCAAATATATACATTTAAAAAAGTATTCATATATCATCATATATCATCATCATCATCATCTAGTAGAAAAAATTGACCAAGCTAGTTTTCATATATCATCCTATATATCATCATCATCTACTAAAGAAAAAATTGACCAAGTTTTCATATATATACAAAAACATCTATATATGTATATATACTACAGAAAACTAACTACAGAAAATTGACCAAGTACATCTAAAAAACATCTAAAAATAGCATATATATGTATATATAACAAATAAAAAGGAAGCAGTGGCGGAGGGGCACGGAGGCGGCACCGGCGCTGGCGGGGCACAACAGGGGCGTAGGGGTGCGGGACAGGGGAGGGGCGCGGGAGCAGGCTGGTGCTCACAGGGGGTGGCGAGTCGGGGCGGGCAGTGGCGCGGGGATCGGCGCCATCGTCGGGGTAGAGGGTGTCAGCGGCAGCGGCGGCGATGTTGGGCAGCCTGGCGGCATCGGTGGCGGCGGCGACGGCGACGTTGAGCAGCCTGACGGCGTCGTTGGCGGCGGCGACATCGAGGTGGACCAAAGGAGCAGGGGCGTCAGGCGGCGACGGCGACGAGGAGGAGCAGGGGCGGCGGGCGGAGAAGAAGTTATGGATTTTGGCAAAAATCCGAAGTGTTTTCTTATATAGACCAACCTTTAGTCCCGTTTGGTGCAACCAACCGGGACCAAAGCCCTCCTTTAGTCCCGGTTGGTGGCACCAACCGGGACATAAGGTCTCTTTTCAGCAGCCCAAAGGGCGGAAAACAGAGGCCTTTGGTCCCGGTTGGTAGCACCACCGGGACTAAACGGTGGCATTGGTCCCGGTAGGTGCCACGAACCGGTACCAATGCCCCCTTTAGTCCCGGTTGGTGCCACCAACCGGGACCAAAGGCCTCGTGCTGCCCGTGGCCAAAACCTTTAGTCCCACCTTGCTAGTTGATAGGGGCGCATAGTGGTTTATAAGCCCCACTGCTGCACCCCTCTCGAGCCTCTTCATTGCAGGCTTACGGCCCTAATCTGGCACTGCTATACTTGTGGGCCTACTAGGCATTCTGCGGGCCTGAATCCTGGCCCATGGTTGGGTTTCTAGTCGTATTCAGGCCGTGGTGGCCCAGCAGGTGACTTTTTTTATTTTTTCCAGTTTTTTTTTGCATTATTTATTTACTTTTGTTTTTTGCTTTATTTTTTATTTCTTTTTGCTTTTAGGTAATAAAATTTATAAACTTTCTGTTAGTGCCATTTGTTTTCCAATTTTAATAGTTTAAATTTGAAATTTTTGAAATTTGTGTGAATCACTAGTTTTTGAATAACTTTACTATAAAAATAGATTTTTGAGTGTTCTTTTTCTGCTATTTCATATTACTGTGTTTTATCATAATATTAAAAAAAGATTTTGTTATTTTAGATTCTAACACAAAAATTCTTTATGATAATTCTTTTTGCTATTAAAGTTTCTAACAAAAAAATTCTTTATAGAAATTATTTTTGCTTTTAATCTTTTCAACAGAAAATACTTTGATAATTTTGGTTGCATAAATTTTATATAATTTTAGTTTCAATAATACCAGAGGTTTATAAAAGTTTTTTGAGTTGATTCCTTTTGCTATTGGAGTTTTATAAAAGCTTTTTAGTTGATTCTTTTTGCTATTGAAGGATATTATAGTTTTGTTATAGTTGATCATAACCAAATATTTTAATTGAATATTTTTAGTTTATTGTTTTTGCTATTAGTTCATTCTTTTTTCTATTAGTTGATTATTTGAGCTAAATGACCCTGAAATTGAAAAGCACTACAAATGAACTCTGAAAAGGTTGAAAGTTGGCATGGTATCATCATTTCACCCACATAGCATGTGCTAAAAAGTTTATAGGGTTATGGCAAAAACTGGATGCACTTCGTGCTTAAAATGGACAATCTCTTTCGAAGTATCGGGGTTTCGGACGAAAACTCATTTGTTACAAAGGGATTCCTTTTTTTGAACTTATTTGAACTCTAGACTTTTTGTATGTTCAAAATGCACCATTCAAAGCCACATCATCAGTTTTCAACCCTCTCTGGCTTCATTTGGTATTTTTCATGCTTGTACTGATTTTTTTGAGCTAAATGACCCTTAAATTGAAAAGCAATACAAATGAACTCTAAAAAGGATGAAAGCTGGCATGGTATAATCATTTCACGCACATAGCATGTGCTAAAAAATTGAGAGGGTTACGAAAAAAACTGGATGCACTTCGTGTCCAAAACAGACAATCTCTTTGGAAGTATCAGGGTTTCGGACGAAAACTCATTTGTTACAAAGGGATTTCATTTGTTCACATGTAACTGCAGTGATATTCTAGATCAAAGGCATCATCAAAATAGTTGTTGATAGAAAGTCTTCATTTTTTCTTCGCTTGTGTCCTTTGCTTATTGCGCCGTAACCATGGATAATCTTCATCGTTTAACAGGGTTCTTGGGTCAGCCTTGACTTTGAAGGGAGGAATTTCATGAAACTTTTCATAATCTTCAGACATGTCTATCTTGCCCTCCAATCCCACGATGTCTCTTTTTCCTAAACGAACTATGTGGCGCTTTGGCTCATCGTATGATGTATCCGCTTCCTTATCTTTTCTCTTTCTCGGTTTGGTAGACATGTCCTTCACATAGAAAACCTGTGCCACATCATTAGCTAGGACGAATTGGTTCCTCTGTGTACCCCACATTGGTCAGATCCACTGTTGTCATTCCGTACTGTGGGTATACCTGTACCTCGCCTCCTAATAGATTGACACATTTGCGCTTAAACAAACGGACCTTAATATCATACCCATAGTCAAGTTCCCAAATGTCCACTATGTAACCATAATATGTGTCCTTTCCCCTCTTGGTTGCTGCATCAAAGCGGACACTACTGTTTTGGTTGGTGCTCTTTTGATCTTGGGTGATCGTGTAAAATGTATTCCCATTTATCTCGTACCCTTTGTAAGTCATTATAGTCGAAGATGGTTCCCTCGCCAACGAGTACAGGTTATCAGAAACAGTGTTGTCACACCTGAGATGTGTTTGGAACCAACTGCCGAAACACCTGATGTGTTCACATGTAATCCAGTCGTCACACTGGTCCGTGTATTTGGAGCGCAGAATGTTCTTGTGTTCGTCAACATACGGGGTCACCAAGGTAGAATTCTGTAGAACCGTGTAGTGTTCTTGCGACCAAGAATGCCCGTCCCTACATATTATTGAGTCCCCTCCTAGCGTGCCTTTTCCACCCAGTCTCCCCTCATACCACGATTGAGGGAGACCTATCTTCTCAAGGTCAGGAATGAAGTCAACAATAAACCCGATGACATCCTCTGTTTGATGGCCCATGGTGTCACAGCCCTAGCTTAGTCCTTGCCTGACTCTGCATAAGCATCCATGCATCATGTTTAAATTTAAAGAAACTTGAAATGGGGATTCTTTAAACCCTAGCACCAAATGAATTCAACTAGGGTCAAAATAAAATCTTTTTCTTTGAACTCAAAATGCCCTCTAAAAATGTTCAACATTTCTGGTTTAAGGTGGAAGCATCTACAAAAAATGGTTTATATTTTTGCAGGACATATTGGGCTCTGAATTAAATCATACTCTATTTAGAATATTTTAAATGCTCAAATAATCATAAACTAAAATGTTTGCTATTGGTTATATTCCAAACAGTGGCATTGGGCAGTTTCATGATTTCTGGATCTGTTGAAGTATTTTTAATAAAGCCCTGAAGTTACAGAGAAATAGAAAAACATTAACAAAAATAGAAGGGCGGAGGGGAGAGAAACCTCACCTAGCCTCACCTGTCGCAGCCCAGCTGGCCAGCCCATCTGGCCGGCCAAGCCCAGCGCCGCTGCCAGTCATCGCCTACCTCTGCCAGTAGGCAGAGGAGGGACACCACGACGTCGCCGAGCTCGCCACGCCACCACCCTGCCTGCCTGCCACTCCCCCTCGACGCCCGGATGCTCTGGACGTCGCCACGCACTCCTCCTCGACCCCTGCACCTCTCCCCTCTCGCCCTGGATCTCTCCCCCGTCCTCCCCCTGCTATGACCGACGCGCTCGTCGCCACCGTTCATTGCCGCTGTGGCCCCCGGCCACCCCACGCCTCTCCGGCGCGCCCAGAAGCTCCGCCACTTTGTCCTCAACCTCCTCACCGAGCCACGCCCCACCGGATGCCCTCGAACGCTGGCCACGCCGTCTTCTTCAACCTCAGTCCGCCGAGATCGCCATCGCCGCCCCGACCGCTCCGGTTCTCCCCCGAGCTCGCCGTTCGCTTCCCTGCACTCGTCGTGAGCCACTGATCCTCTTCCCCCTCACTGTTCTCGCTCTCGTGCACCATAGCCACCGCACCTTGCTCACCCGCACGCGCCGCCGCCTGTGCTCGCCGCCGACGTATCTCCGGCCACCTAACGGTCCGGCCGTCGTGCTCAGCTTCCTCTTCGCGCCGCGTAGAGCACGTAGGTGCCCCGCACGAGCTGCCTCGACCGCCGTAGCGTCGACCCCAAGCTCACCCGAGCTCCGGCGACCGCCAAGGTCGACGCTGGTGACGACTCCGGCCATATTAGGCCCAACCGCTGCCACTACTCGACGCGGACGAGCGCCCGCGTCACGTAGATGCCCTCTGCCGGCCATTTCGTCGCCGGAGGAGGAAACCCGCACCCCTCCGCCGTCCCTGGCCTTGCCGGCGATGAGCCGTTGACCGGGTCCGGTGGGTTTGACCGTTGACGTTGACTGGGTGGGCCCAAGCTGACTCCCCTGAGTCAATGACAAGTGGGACCCCCCTGCTAACTAACCAGATTAGTTTAACTAAAATTAGTTAGTCTAATTAATTGCTGACACGCGGGACCCACTGGTCAGTTTGACCTGGACGTCCCGTTGACCTCTGACGTCACCCTGACACAGTGCTGACGCAATAAACCCTTTTCTGGATTTAAATAAATCTAAACAATTTATTTATTTCAGAAAATAGCTAAAACTTCTAAAAATCATAGTAATTCAACCGTGACTCCAAATCAAACAAATTATCAGAAAAATTCAAGGAATCCATCTGTACCATTTTCATGCATATTTTAACAATGTTTGTCCTCTGTTTTGGACAAAACAAATAAAGGGCATTTAAATAATCATATATGGAGTTGGAATTTGAATCATGTATTCAAACCAACTTCATTTAAATCATAGCTAGGTGCATTAGCCCAAAACACATTCATATTGCCATGTCATAGCATGCATCATATTGTGCATTGCATTGATCGTGTCTCTTCTGTGTTTGCCGGTGTTGTTCCCCCTCGGTAGACGTTGTACCGACGATGTGATCGTTGACACTGATGAAGACTCAATGTTATCTTCAGAAGTGCCAGGCAAGCAAAACCCCCTTGTTCATTCCAATACAATCCTACTCTCTCGCTCCTGCTCTCTTTTACTGCATTAGGACAACAACAATTCATCTGTTAATTGCTGCGGTAGCTGAACCCCTTTATCCTCTGCATGACCTGTCATTGCCACAGTAAATAGATGAAACCCACTAGCATGAGTAGGAGTTGTTTGAGCCCTCTTGTGCCTACTCATTCATGCTTGTTTGTCATGCCTGCTACTGCTTAGAGTTGAGTCAGGTCTGATTCATCGGGGATGAATCAGAGGTGTGTGAACATGTCCTACTGTGTGTGAGCTAAGTGTGTGAACACGATTTGGTAAAGGCAGCGGTGAGAGGCCATGTAGGAGTACATGGTGGGTTGTCTCATTGAAGCCGTCCTTAGGAACTGAGTTCTGTGTTTGTGATCCATGCTTCAGCTACTACCATGCATTGGGCCCTGAAATATGACCCCGCTCGACTTCTTAATCACCCTTGTCCTCTGTCCAAGAGTTGCAAGTAGTTTCTGGTGTTTGTAGTATGCTGGAGGCCGTGGGCAGCGCTGACCCGAGGGGTGGGCTGTGATGCGGTAGGCACGTGGCCGGGTATACCGGGCGCCCGTTTGGTGTCACGGAACCCTGTTCACATCGTTTGGGGCTGTGAGCGAAACCCCGGCCGGATCTCCTCATGGATGGAACCCGAATAGGCGATAAACCTGGACTAGAGACTTGAGTGTTTAGGTAGGTCGTGGTCTACACCCACGTCGGCTTTCGCTTGAAGTCTGCCGAGCACATGTCGTGTGCAGACGCTAAGTGGTGGAAACATGTATGAAGAAGTACACCCCTTCAGGGTTAACATCATCTATTCGAATAGCCGTGTCCGCGGTAAAGGACTTCTGGGTTACTTATATCAGTTCATAGACAAGTGAAAGTGGATACTCTAAAATGTGCAAGATAAGTGTGAGTGCTATGGATGGCGTTCTCATAGGGAGACGGGAGCGGATCCATAGTGGTGTATTGGTTGGTGAATATGTGGACTCGTGTGCGCCACCTCAAAAGGGTTACTTGCAGTCGTAGTTCAGGATAGCCACCGAGTCAAAGCTGGCTTGCTGCAGTTAAACCCCACCATCCCGTTTGTTGATAATGATGCATATGTAGATAGTTCTGATGTAAGTCTTGCTGGGTACATTTGTACTCACGTTTGCCTATTTTATGTTTTTGCAAAGAGACTTCAGTCTCACTAGTAGTTCCACGTGGACTTCGACGTTTAGCTTGTTACCTCAGCTACGATCTTGTGCCCTCGGCAGGATCTGGTAGATAGTCAGGCTTCTCAGCCTTTTTCATTTGTAGATGTCTGTACTCAGACATGTTAAGCTTCCGCTTGTGCTTTGACTTGTATGCTCTGAATGTTGGGTCGTGAGACCCATGTTTGTAATATCTCGCTCCTCGGAGCCTATTGAATAAAATACTTGAGTTGTAGAGTCATGTTGTGATGCCATGTTGTATTTGCACATATCGAGCATATTGTGTGTATGTTATTGAAATGCTTGGTATGTGTGGGATCTGACTATCTAGTTGTTTATCCTTAGTAGCCTCTCTTACCGGGAAATGTCTCCTAGTGTTTCCACTGAGCCATGGTAGCTTGCTACTGCTCTGGAACACTTAGGCTAGCCGGCATGTGTCCTTCTTCGTTCCTGTGTCTGTCCCTTCGGGGAAATGTCACGCGATGAGTACCAGAGTCCTGTTAGCCCGCTACAGCCCGGTTTACCGGAGTCCTGCTAGCCCAGTTGCTACAGCCCGGATTCACTCGCTGATGACTGACACGTTCGTTGTTGGGTCATGTATGCCTGTCCCTGTAAGTTAGTGCCACTTTGGGTTCACGACTAGCCATGTCAGCCCGGGTTCTTTGTCATATGGATGCTAGCGGCACTATCATATATGTGAGCCAAAAGGCGCAAACGGTCCCGGGCCAGGTAAGGTGGCACCCGTGGGAATACCGTGCATGAGGCCGCAAAGTGATATGAAGTGTTACATGCTAGATCGGTGTGACTTAGGATCGGGGTCCTGACACATGGAGATGCTTCCTTCTGGCCTAGCGCGGTTACGGACATATTTCTTTAGGACTCCCATGAACCTCTCAAAGGGGAACATATTGTGTAGAAATACAGGGCCCAGAACGACAATCTCGTCGACTAGATGAACTAGGACGTGCATCATGATATTGAAGAAGGATGGTAGGAAAACCAGCTCTAAACTGACAAGACATTGTGCCACATCACTCCTTAACCTTGGTAGGATTTCTGGATCGATCACCTTCTGAGAGATTGCATTGAGGAATGAACATAGCTTCACAATTGCTAATCGAACGTTTTCCGGTAGAAGCCCTCTCAATGCAACCAGAAGCAGTTGCGTCATAATCACGTGGCAGTCATGAGACTTTAGGTTCTGGAACTTTTTCTCTGCCATATTTATTATTCCCTTTATATTCGACGAGTAGCCAGACGGGACCTTCATACTGAGCAGGCATTCAAAGAAGATTTCCTTCTCTTCTTTGGTAAGAGCATAGCTGGCAGGACCTTCATACTACTTTGGAGGCATGCCTTCTTTTTGTCCAAACGTTGCAGGTCCTCCCGTGCCTCCAGTGTATCTTTTGTCTTCCCATACACGCCCAAGAAGCCTAGCAGGTTCACGCAAAGGTTCTTCATGACGTGCATGATGTTGATTGAAAAGCGGACCTCTAGGTATTTCCAGTACGGTAGGTCCCAGAATATAGATTTCTTCTTCCACATGGGTGCGCGTCCCTCAGCGTCATTCGGAAAAGATAGTCCGCCGGGACCCTTTCCGAAGATTACT
Organism: Triticum aestivum; assembly: GCF_018294505.1. Lineage (NCBI taxonomy): Eukaryota > Viridiplantae > Streptophyta > Magnoliopsida > Poales > Poaceae > Triticum > Triticum aestivum. The sequence goes on along the minus strand of NC_057798.1, from coordinate 793,747,469 downwards.
TTTAAATCATTGACCATAGCAAGTACGTGATCACTAGTACACATGGCGGGCTTCTTCCGGTGATCTGCCTCGCCTTTGAAATGCTTGCCTTTCTTTCAACATTGATGGTTGTTCGGAAGGAATCGACGATGCCCCAGGTACACATTCTTCCTGCATTTCTCCAGGTATATACTTTTGGTATCATCTAAACAGTGTGTGCATGCGTGGTATCCCTTGTTTGTCCGTCCTGAAAGGTTAATGAGAGCATGCCAATCATTGATGGTGATAAACAACAACGCATGCAAGTAAAATTCCTCCTGTTTGTGCTCATCCGACACACGTACACCGTTTCCAATCCACAGTTGTAAAAGTTCTTCAACTAATGGCCTTAGGTACACATCAATGTCGTTGCCGGGTTGCTTAGGGCCTTGGATGAGAACTGGCATCATAATGAACTTCTGCTTCATGCACATCCAAGGAGGAAGGTTATAGATACATAGAGTCACGGGCCAGGTGCTGTGACTGCTGCTCTGCTCCCCAAAAGGATTAATGCCATCCGCGCCTAAACCAAACCATACATTCACTACAACAAAATTGACATACCGTGACAAAAATCCTGGTGATGATGATGGACAACATCACCAAAATGCTTAATGTGTGATGTTCTCGTAGGTGGCGTCACCAATTACTACAAATAGGTGACGATAAACATCACTGGAATGTCTCGCCTGTGAGCACACCTGGCTGCGAATTTCTGTGACGGTCTGGAAGTTTTCATGACAAACTTGATAGTCATGGAATACTACGAATGTGTGACAATCAGTATTTTGTCATTAAATGTCTAGGAGTGGGACGCACCATACCTAGTTTTTTACGGGTCCCACCATAGCTAGTTCACGAGTTGATGAGAGGTAGGTTTTGGTAGTGGGCCATAATTTTTCCAAAGTCTATAGAACATTGTAATTATTTTGTTCTATCTAATATAAGTAGGTAGTGGCCCTGGAAATACTTATAATTATTAGTTTTTATAAAGGGAAAAGCTTGTTTTGTTCTTTTGTTAGATGGTTATATTGTTCTTTCTAACATAAATAGGTAGCGGCTCAGAAAAAAATGTTTAATCGGACGTTCGTGACCTGATTTTTTTCTCTCAAAAGCAAACATATAAATAAGAGAGTTGAACTGCTAATGGGAAAAATAAATTTTAACACAATTATTTTATTCTTATATCTAGAATAAATAGGTTGTGGCTATGCTGAAAACTTCAGTTGGGCGCTCGTGCACTATTGATATTTTGTTCTATCTCAAAAGTTAAAACGGGAATAGGAGAGTCGATGGGAAATCTTATTTTTTTTCTTATCTATAAACAGGTAGTTGTTGGGCCAAAAACTTCAACGGGACACTCGTGAGGTGAAGTTGTTTCGTTCTATCTAAAATGTTAATAAAATCGAAACAGCAGGGTCGATGCAAAAATGATTGGTACAGGAGTTCAAACCTGTGACCACCATGATCTGCACCAACATCGTTAATATAAATTGTTATAAAGGTTGTTTATTATCTTCTTGGACTATACTCCTAGGTGTGTGTGACTCTATCTGTAGGTTAGTTATTTCTTCCCACGGCATATGTGACTTGATCTGGTTGTCTTCTCGATTCTAGTTGGCGGCATGTTGCCATGGGAAAAGCAGGACTATGATAGGCGAAACGCGGCACGAATCGGTTCCGGCTGGCTATTACAATTCCAAGTGTCTCCACTCCCCTGTACCAACCTTACGCGAATCCATCTGGCCACCGTATCATACGACGCTGCACAGAGCACCCGCATCACACCGTCTTTCACTTTCGACATATTTTATTTGATCTAGAAAATTGTTGTCCTAGCTTAATTGCTTCTTGCCTGGGTTGTTGACTTGATATATTATTCGTGATGCTTTGTTGCTTTTCAAAATGATAAATAAAATCTAGTTCTTGGGTTTGCATGTATTTCTTAACCATTATAAGCTATTCTTGGGTTTACTGTTTAATTTGCCCATCTGTATGCTTTCCTTGACATTTAATAATGTTCCGTTCTATTTCAGATTGTTAATTTGATAGATTGTAAGCCTCTTAGTGGTACTCTTGTACCTCGTTATCTTGTCTATTTTCATCTCATCAAAGGTACAACCTTGTTGTGTTTCTTCAATTTATAGGCACCGAGAGGAGTTAGCCGCGAGGCTTCAAGCACAAGTGACAATATTTGAAGAGATGCAAAGGAAGCAATAGGAAAAATTGGAAGCTGTGAAGAAGAGCCAGCAAGAGAAGAATGAAGCCTGGCAAAAGAAGCAACATGAGATGGATAACCTGATTGGTGTTCTCTTAGAGGCTCAAGCAACTTAGTTGTCGAGTCCAAAACTGATGGTGCATGAAGGCCATCCTTTTGTGATGGAAAGATAGTTGCTGAATCATATGGTCTAGTCACCAGGACAACACATGTGGTCTTTAGCTATTTAAATGTTGCCTTTTTAACTTGTGTATTGTTGTGTCAAACTCGTGAGCCAGTGTTACTTTTTGATGTCACTTTTGTTTAGGAGATGATTTGGCTGAGACGATTGATTATATGATATGATTTGTCGTTCATTCAAATTTATCATGTGATTCGGATCGTATCTTATATATACAATGTGATGTGATGTGAATTATATATTGATAATTTGTTGTACAAATTCTAAATAATTAAATATATTTTGATGGTGTCATCCTCATCAATAATGAAACGCTAGCAGTGGGATAGTTTGCTCAGGTGTTGGCGTCGTAGAAGTCAGTGACGTTGCTTTGTCACTTCATATGGCATATTTTCTCGTAACGTGTGACATTAATTGATTGTCATGGAAGTAACAAGTTGATGACGTAGTAGAGAACATCACCGAAGGTCCCATTTTCATGAAGTTACTTTGTGCGCGCCGTCACTAGGAGTAATCTGTGACGGGGATTCCATGACGATCCTTGTGACGCCCATAAAACGTCACTTAGGGGTAATTTGTGACGTTATTAGCTATTCGATGACATTTTTTGTCTCGTCATACTTGGCCCAATCTCTTGTAGTGATTCCTTGCATCACCTGCAAACTCCTCCCAGTACTTTCTCTCGATTTTTATCAACTGCGACTTGCCAGCGGGTGCAGGGAGGTGCGGGATGGAGTGGCGGTTCGGGTGGAGTAGTTTGGATGGGCAGGGGGTGCTCACCGGCAGCGGAAGTGGCAGCGAACCGAGGCGGCGGCGGCGAGATGCGTTCGGCGAGGGAGGCGGCTCTGGTAGGTGTTGGGGTAGGGTTTTTGCGGGGTTTGGGAGAGGAGAGGCAGGGATTTATATAGGGCGTGGTCATGGGCGAGGGGGCAACGCGGGATCGTGATCCAGAGAAGATCGCGGCGACGGGCGGCGGCGGTCGCGCTCTGGCGCGGCGAGACGTGGGCGAGGGGAAAGAGATGAGGGCGGGCCCGGGGCGTCAGCGAGAGAGGGAGAAGAGGGTTCGGTCGGGCAACCGAGGGGGAGAGGAGTCGGGCGCAGGGCGCTGGGGGCAGGCCGGCTCAGGCGCTGGTGGGCTGCGCCTGGCCCGCTGGTGGGCTGCGCCCGGGGTTTTTCCTTTTTCTTTTCTTTTTGAATTAGAGAGAAGAGAGAATATAGAAAAATATATATTATTTTTATATAGGACATATATATATCAGAATTCTCACGGGAATTATTCCTACAACATGGACATTTTTCCAGGGGCAAAACTCAAACTAAAAAAACACTTTCTAGAAATCCCAAATAAAAATCAGATTTAAATCCAAACTTTTTGGCAATATTTTTCTTCTGACATTTTTGGAGTGTTATGTTTACTCCTCTCATACTTTTGCTCAAGTATTTGTCAGGCATTGATTTGAAATAAATTCAACTGCCAATTTGAATCCAAATTCAAACAAACTCAAAAGCCTATAAAATATTTCAAATGCCACTCAATTTTCAAACAATATGCATAGATGCTTAGCTATAATTGTAAAACATTCCAAATGGGAAATTTGGGATGTTACACTCCGTGCTTGGTCCAAACATTATAGTGTGACATGAAACCCTTATAAAGCAGGTGGGTGTGAAGGGTTTTCGAGTCAGAGTAAGACTTGGTATTCCCACATATAGGGCATGGACAACACATAAAACCATTCTGCTTGTTTGCCTGAGCCACTTCGAGAAAATTATGCACGCCCTTAATGTACTCGGAGGTGTGTCTGTCATCGTACATCCATTGCCGGTTCATCTGCATGCATTATATATAATTAAGTGTGTCAAAAATCATTACAGAACATTATGAATAGATAATTAAGTGACCAAATTAATAGAAGTTCAAAATCACTTTAAAACCAAAGTACATACATAGTTCTCATTGAACAACATATAGCTTTCCAGAGAATCTAATTAATTAAACCATACATTGAAACTATGTCAAAAAATTCAATGCAAAAACAAATGCGATCATAATCGCAACCAAGGTAACAATTGATCCAATGGCATAATGATAGCAAGCCTCGGTATGAATGGCATATTTTCTAATCTTTCTAATCTTCAAGCGCATTGCATCCATCTGGATCTTGTGATCATCAACGACATCCGCAACATGCAACTCCAATATCATCTTATCCTCCTCGATTTTTTTTCCTTCAAGAAATTGTTTTCTTCTTCAACTAAATTTAACCTCTCGACAATAGGGTCGGATGGAATTTCCGGTTCACATACCTCCAAGATAAATAAAATTTATGTAACGTTGGTCGGCATAATTGTCATAAACAATAAATGAACCAAATAGTTATACAAGATAATATATACCACATCCGAATCATAGACAGGACGAGGGCCGACGGGGCGGGATACCAAAACCATCGCACTATATAATCATAAGCAATAATAAAAGTAAGAAAATTATACAAGTATCTATCTAAACAGATAAGTAAGATTTTTTTTTCCTTTCAGAAAGAAGATAAGAATAAGAGGCTCACCACGGTGGTGCCGGCGACGAGATCGGCGCGGGCGATCGACGGTGGTGAAGACGGGGACAGGACGTGACAGACCGCTAAACCTAGACAAATATTAAGGAAAATGGAGCTTGGAGATCGAGCTTGGAGAGGAGAAAGCTTAAGTAGTGTGGATCGGGCATTCCGTCGAACACCTCATGTGCATAGAAGGTGAGCTAGAGCACCACAAAGCCCTCCCCTCGTCGGCCAGATAAAACAGAGCAATGTGGAGTGCTCTGCTCCCCGGCGAGGGGGTATAAATAGGAACATCATTGGTCCCGGGTTGTCGGGACCAAAGGACACCCTTTGGTCCCGGTTCAAGCCACCAAACGGAACCAACGGTGGTGGGCCAGGAGCGAGGCCCATTGGTCCCGGTTCGTCCCACCAACTGGGACCAAAGGGGCCAGACGAACCGGGACCAATGCCCCCACGAGGCCTGGCAAGCCCCCTGGCCTCACGAACCGGGACCAATGCCCCCATGGGTCCCAGTTCATGACTGAACCGGGACTAATGGGCTTATCTGGCCTGAACCCAAGCCCTATTTTCTACTACCGACAAATGGTCCATATGCAAAAAAAATACATCTCCACCTCCCGGAGATGTAAAATATAACACCTCGCGGTGCAAATTTACATCTCCGGAGGAAGAAGATGTAAAAACTGTGGCCGCACGCTAATGCCCAACCGCCCTTCAGTTCATTTCCCCCTTCTTCCTATCGTCCGCCGCAGCTCCCCGCTCGGTCGCTGCCCAGCCGCAGATCCAGCCCCGCCCCTACCCCCGCCGCTGATTCCACCCCGCCTGGGCGCCGCCCAACGTCTTACGGGCGGATCGGGCCGTCGCCGCACCACGCCGCCTCGGCCCCGTCCGCCTCCGCTCCAGTCGCCTCCGCCTCGCCCCGGCTCCGCCCGCCTCCGCTCCGGCCTCTGCCCGCCCTCGCCCGCAAAGCACACCACCGCCATGCTTCGTCCGCCTCCACCGCGCTGCACGCCGCCGCCCGCTCCCCACTCGGGCACCGCCCCGATATCTCTCCACCCGTCGCCGCCCCAACTTGCTCCGGCCACCGCCGCCGTCCAATGGCGCCGAAGAAGACGCCGAAGGGAAAGTAGGGTTTGTTTGGCGTGGAGTTCTCCGATGTTGGGCGGCGTTGGTTGGTCGGCACGTATCCCACCACCGACAAGGTCGCGCATGCTTATGACATGGCGATGTGGCATGCCGGACAACCGAAGACGGACCTCAACTTCCCAGAGATTGAGACCCGGGCGGTGGCAGAGTGGCTCGTGCCGCAGGGCATCCGGATGGAGGAGATGTCGCTGAAGAAGAAGAAGAAGAAGAAGAAGAAGAAGAAGAAGAAGAAGAAGAAGAAGAAGAAGAAGAGACTGGCGGTTGTCGTCACTCTCTCAAGAGCGACGAGGTAGCTATGGCTCAGTTTGCACGGGAGCATCCCAAGTACGTCCAGGCGGAGCAGGAGTTCCACTGGAAGCGTGATGCTGATGAGAAGAGAAAGAAGGAGGACAAGGCCGTCCCCTCGATGGTGATCCCCATCGAGTCATCGTTGGGGGAGGACGAGGAGTTCTGGGGCTCTCGGATAACTCCGAAGAGTCGTACTGGATGCCCTCGGACAAAGAGTAGTTTTGCTAGTTTAAATTTATGTCATGTATGTTTGAATTTGATGTTTGAACTATGTTGATATGAAGTAGTAGTTGGTTGTCTTCCGAATTTTACATCTTTGTTTTGGACCATCAGTTGGAGTTGCTCTTTTACATCTCCGTTTTGGACCATCTGTTGGAGTTGATCCTTGTTCGGAGATGTAAAAAACACTTTTTGGTGATGTAAATTTTTACATCACCGGTTTGGAGCACCAAAATATACATTATCTATTGAAGATGCTCTTAGAGGCTATATCATGGAAATCGGTTGGCTTTGAAATAATGTGGTAGGTAGCGAGACCGAATGATTGCGTCGCGACATTTAGCAAGCAAAACTAGTAATGATATCCAAGGTAATGACCATCCCTGCATGTTATCCCGCTTTGAAGAAGATCGTTACTCCAAACTTTAGATGTGTAGTCAAACTAAATCCTCGCACTTTGTATCACTAAGGGAAGTTATCGCGGATCAAACGATATAGTGAACATACACTCACTACAGGAATTAGGCACTTTGCCGTTAGCCATGCCTGACGGCAAAGGCATGTCAGGCAGACGGCAAAGGGCTTTGTCCCCAGCCAGCAGATGGCAACAGGTACGGCTGAATAGGCTACAGCAAAGGCCTCTTTGCCGTCTTCTGGCGTACGGCAATGATGCAAAGGTCATTGCCGTCTGCTGGCAGACGACAAAGAGCCTGGACAGCACACGTGGCAGTTCAGGTCCGTTAAGTGGTTAATGGTGTGCTTTGTCGTCATCTGGCAGACAGCAAAGGCGTTTGCATCTTTGCCGTCGGCCAACAGATAGCAAAGATGCAAAGTCGTTTGTCGTCTGCTGGCTGACGGCAAATCTACCAAATAGGCCAGCCCAACACACCCCAGGTTGCATAGGAGCTGCCACGTGGCAGCTTTGCCGGCTGCTAGCTGACGACAAAGACCTTTGTCAAAGTGGCTATATAGCCCCTGTTTTTTCTGTTTTTTCTTAAATTCATTCAATTTGACAGAATTTCACATATATATCGTGATATAAACAAGATGGTACTAATAGCAATGTTCATGCGTCGTAAAACGGATCGTCCCCGTACGGCGGCCACATGTCGGCGGCGATTTTCAGCTCTACGCTCTCCGCCTTCGGCCAGCTCCTTGCTTCGAGACGAGGCGTCCTCTGCATCGTAGTCATCTTGAGTTGCTGGCTCCTTCGGGATCAAGTTGACCTCCATCTTGCTCTGCCATGGAAGATCTTCAGTCCTTGTCATATGTGTTTTCCATGTTGTGCTCCTACTGCCGTACGGCGGCAACATGTCGGTGGCGAGGTACAGCTCTATGCTCTCCGCCTTCGGCTAGCTCCTTGCTTCTGGACGAGGCGTCCTCTGCATCATACTCATCTTGGTTGCTGGCTCCTCATTCGGGATCGATTTTACCTCCATCTTGCTCTGCCATGGAAGGATCTTCAGTCCCCTGGTATATGTGTTTTCCGTGTTGTGCTCCTACTGCCCTGCTGTGTGTGTCATTGGTGACATGACATGTGCACTCTATATGTAGATGAAGCGGGCGGTTGCAGGCTGCTGCTGGCTACATGCAGAGGAGGATTAGGATTGCATAAAGGATAAGGAGAGCTCACTTGATTTGTTTGGGTCTCAATTAGTTAAACCGCGAATTGATATTTGTTTCTTGGTGCAGGAACTTCAAGGCAACAAAGGCAGTAGGCTTCATGGTAACACATTCTCTGATTTTCTTTCCAAATCTGAAACTATTTGGCCCCTAAATTGTAGTCCCCTCGAGAAAGTCACAGTATTGATGGTCTGGTCTATGGATGTTGACAAGTTTGATTGCAGACGGGACCGCAAAGAAAGTGCAGTGCTCACCGTTGTAGATATCTGCAGGGCAACATCAAATTTCAGTGAGAAGAACATGGCCAGGCAGGGAGCTTCATGCATCATTGCATGGGAATTCTTTACTATTGTGAATTGTTTTTGTTTCTTGGAGACACTAACCGTAGCTTCTTATTAGTGCCTAGCATGGTAAAAGAGCAACGTTGTTGTGCCTTTCTTGGAATCAGGTTCTTCTATTCCATATGGCCACTCTCTTCCGCGAGCGCTGTCTCTGTCAAAAGTTTAGTGAACAGTGCCTGCCGGAGTCGCAGGACACCTGTTACCCGGAGGAGCAATATTTACGGACACCGCACGACGTGGCCGACCCCGCCGGCTGCACCTGGTACACGCTCACGCGCATCAACTATACTGACAGTGTCGACGGCGACCCACGGACTTATGGCGTGCCAGAGGTGTCGCTGCTGCTCACCGCCGAGCTGCGTCAGTCCAACAACTCCACCTATGAGCACATGTTCGTGCGCAAGGTCGCGCCTGACTGCCTTGGCCCGCTCATGGTCATCGCAGACACTGTCATCTTCAAAGATTGATCGATGTCTTTCTCTGCACCATAGCTGCACGTAGGAGGTACGTTCTGGCACCATATTGCTGAAAAGTTTCAGAGGTTCTACACATCACTTCTTCTTGTTAATGCTCGTGAGCCATGCATGCCATGTTAATCACAAATTTGTAGCCGATAGATGGTGGAAACATATTGCGAATGTCACTTCACTCCCTGAATTCGTTTGAGATGCTGCAGCATCTTATGAGACAAGTTGATTGAAGAACATTGAATACTTAATTTGGGAAAATCTCCTACCTGATTTAGTTTCCGAATGTAAGCATGTTGCTTCATGTAATTAGTGAAGAAATCAGCAACTTGACTAACTAGCTTCTTCAATCAGATTTAAATCTTTTTTTTGCGAACTTCAATCAGATTTAAATCATGGTTCATGTATTTGAAGAATTTTATTTTCACAAGTGACATCTGACAAAAAGGTGTCTAATGGCATGGCCAAGGTTGATTCTTTTGATACTGGCATGATTATGTTTTTAATTCCATGGAGCTTCGTAATTACAGCCTATAATTCTACACTTACTACTACGATGAGCTATAAGTCATTGTTGTCGGATTTAGGGTTCCGGCAGACCCTCGAGGTTCGAACACTAGGGTGCGCGCGGAGGTTTCGCCTTCTACCTACCTGTTCCTCACCGAAAATCACCGAATTGTCTACCCCGACCGCTTCATCTACTCCGACAACCGCGGGCGACATTGGCCCCGCGCTGATTGGCGCCGCAGCCGTCGTCGAGTCCTTCTCTGCTGGCCTCTCCGACTTTTTCGACATGGCGTACAACTCGTGCAGGTCCAGACTACGCATGCCCGGTGATGGCAACACCACCGCGTGTCTTCGTCCACGACGTGTCCCCGGGCCTGGCAAGCCTGGTGCGGCGCTTCTTCAACTTCGTCTTCATCCGTCTACGCATGCCCAGTGCTGGCAACACCAACGAGTGCCTTCGTCTATGATGTGTCCCCAGGGTTGGCAACCCCGGCGCGACGCGTCGTCAACATCATCTACTTCTTGATGCACCACTACATCGACAACACTGCGCCCATGACTAACTCGGTGCCTCCTTGCGCCTGCAGCTCCATCGTGACTTCCTCGACACCGGCTACCCCGACTCGACATCGACCACGACATTCTTCGCACGGCTACCTCGACCACGACTCCACCACCCATGCTCTCGGCTACATCGACAAACGGCATAAAGGGCTACCGCCTGCTTGAGCAACCTCGTCAGTTTTCACTCCAGCCACGACTCCGCGATGCATCGACCGTTACGACCGTGTGTGTTTGTGTGTGTGTGTGGGGGGGGGGGGTCCGTCAGCTTGCCTTCGGATTCTTCTCCAGTCTCACCGTCTGCATCGCTACCGTTGTGACTGCGGGGGGATGTTGAGTATCGTGATTATTAGGAAAGACGAGATAGACTAGGATTTGTTCTGGCTTGTCTTGTACTCCAAGTAGATCATTGTACTCCTATATATATAGCCACGAGGCTCAAGCAATACAACAACTATTCCACCAGTCATCTCTCTCCCTTCTAACAGGTTCCATTCAGGATTATGATCTTTATATGGTGCCTATGACGGGGCTGATTCTAACTAGAGATAATTTAGCCAAGCGCAACTGCCAAGGTAGCAAATGGTGTTTTTTTGTGATCAACATGAAACAATACACCAACTTTTGTAGTAGTAATTGGAGATTAGTTCACGTATCTGATTTGATTAAAATCCATCTTTTGTAGTAGTGTTTGATTTCCATCCTTTCTAGTCTATAGAGTCAACTCAAATTAGCATTCTGAGTAAAAAGATATGCACTTCGTCCATACAGGAAAGAGCAACTTGTTTAGGTTGCCTACAAACTAATGCAAGATGTACGAGCAAGTGGGCATTTACTAGATGGGAAGACTTGGCTAGAAGTGGTACTTCCTCCGATCCATATTAGTTGCCGTTGAAACGGATGTATTTCAGTGCTAGATACATTCATTCAAGCAACAAATAATATGAATCGGAGGGAGTATTATATTTTTCCTATTCCTGCATTTTGAGAATTGTGTGAATCAAAGAAGGCCATGAGAGTTAAGACTTGGTCATACGCCAAAAATAAAATCGTGTCGATCTGGCCAACGAATCAAGCAAGCCAGGTCTTCGCTCGGAAGTTGCACTGCATTGGTTGACAAATGGAGTACACCTACTAGTACAAGTTGTGTACTACCTCCGTCTCGGTGAATAAGTCATTCGCGTAGTTCTAGGTCGACGATTTAACTATCTAAATATGTATTATATGTGACAAAAAATATATATTTAGAAACTACATCCATGTACAAATCTAGTGATATACTTTTCATGACATATAACTTATATTTAATTCCTCAAATCAATGACCTAGAACTACGCGAATGACTTATTCACCTAGACGGGGTAGTACTTGGTTGTCGTTAAGTCTCCATCAACTGGTTGAGATTGATCTAAGTCTTCTCTTACTTAATGCTCATTACTATCTTGAGTAGAGAATTAATTGCACAGCAGTGATACACTTAAGGTGGTCTGCCACACGCCATGACCTTACACATCACACTGAGACAGCCAACCTCCGTCCAGACGATTGCGCAACGCTAGTCTGTCAGTAGCAACGAGGGCCACCGACATAGGATGATTAGTCAATACCACTTCTAACCAAGTCTTCCCATCTAGTAAATGCTGACTCGCTTGTACATCTTGCAAGTTGCAACCACAGGAATTTGGATCCAAGAGTGTTCGATGGCACAGTAAAAAAAGGTTATAAAAAGAGTTTAGAGTGGATGTAAACTTTCAATTCACTGAAAATCCTATAAAATTACTTTGAATAAAAGTGCCCTTAGTATCATACCCCTCTGATCAACAAACAAATCAACAACCAGTTGGAAAGGCAAGACTTCACGCCAACCAGTACGTAACTTGTAGTATACTCAATTTGTCAACTAATGGAGAGTACAATTTTTCGAGGTACAATTTGCAATAGAGGAGATCTGCACTAGACTCGAGAAGATTCTTTTCTCTTCTACATGTTCTCGTATGACCAAGTCTCATCATACATTGGGAGCTGACACCTAGAAGTACTTGCTCTCTACGATGGATGAATTAATTGGATCATGTATAGATGCTTGTCACAATCTACAACTGACAGTTGGTACTCTGGAATGTATTCACTTGGTGCAGTGGGCTGATTATGTGTGCTCCGAATTATGGAGGGGGGAATCCGAAGCACTCCCTCTGTAAAGAAATATAAGAGCATTTAGATCACTACTTTAGTGATTTAAACGCTGTTATATTTCTTTACGGAAGGAGTACCAATTAATTACTCCCTCCAGTCGGGTTAATAGGGTTGGCATGGGTTTTTAGATCCTCAATTTGCCTAACGAAACAAGTGTTATATACCGTCAAAAGAATATCATTGGATTCGTATTGGAATAAAGTTTCCAAACATATATTTTTGGTGGCATATACCATACACTCCCTCAGTCCGTGAAAAAGTGTACTTATACCTTTTGTGCTAAGTCAAAGTTTTAAAATTTTAACCAACTTTATAGAAAACTGTAAAAGCATGTATGACATCAAATTTGTATATCATCAAAGTACATTTCAAAATGAATCTACTAATATTAATTTAGTGCCATAAATGTTGATACTTCTCCTATAAAGTTTGTCAAAATCTAACATTGACTTAGGATAAAAGCTAGGTGTACACTTATTCATGGACGTTGGGAGTAGTGTGTTAGTCAAATGTATGACCTAGGAGCACGTGCATGCCCTATGCAACCGTTTGGAGGGAGCTTGCATGTTTTAGTGTGATGTGTAAGTTCATGGCGTGTGGCAATAATTTAATGAGGAGAGAGATGAATTGAATAGCATAGCTAGTTACTCATATTTATGGGTAACATAACACATAGCAAGACAAGATGAGTCTATAACCTAATAAATGAAGTGTTATATGGCATCACACATATGTTAGGCTGGCCATAGTGGGAGTAACATAAGTAGTATCATGCACTTGGGACTCGCAAACATGCTTATGTGGCAGACAATTAAAGAAGAGAGAGATGGTTATAGTAACATAGGTAGATACCGTAACATAATAAATGTGATGCTACTATGTGTCATGCATGGCAATAAATGAGACCACCTATGATACTAATCTATAATACTATGCACTATAGAGATAGTAACATAGACTAGTAACATATGCATGTTACTAGTCTAAGTTACTCCCCACTATGACCAGCCTTACCCCCACTATAGAGATACTAGTAAAATAGACTAGTAACATATGGATGTTACTAGTCTAAGTTACTCCCCACTATGGGTAGTTAGGAAGACTTAGACTAGTATCAGCCAATGGATGGAGGGGCAAGACTTCACCACAACCAAGTACACAACTTGTACTAGGACTACTCCTTTTCTCAACCAATAAAGTATATGATTTTTCAAGGTGCAGTTTCCAAGCGGAGACCTGCTCTTGCTTGATTTGTTGGCCAGATCGAGAAGAATTTAGTTTTCATGTACGACCAAGTCTTAAGTCTTTGGGCCTTTTTGATTCACGCATGATTCAAAATATGAAGGGCTAGAAAAAACATATGATTGAAATGATATGTTCTCTTGTACCCTATATGTTTAGAAAACCATACTAGGAATTAGGATCCAGGAGTGTTTGATGCCATAGATTTTTTTTAAAACAAATAGGTTTGAGTGGATGTAAATGTTCCTCCAAAACGGTGTGCAATGCACTTCTTAGGAATTTTTCTTAAGGGTCCATTCCTGTGAACCAAACTACATATGTAGGGAAAATTCATAAGGATCCGAATCCTATTTAAATCCTATGAAATTCCTTTGAATCAAAGAACTTAGGCCCCATTCGGGGATCCACCAGCTTCAAGGATGTGCGGAGCGGCTGTTTTCCCGCTCCAAAACATGGAACTACAGCTCCGCCCTTAGAATCATACTCCTCTGATCAATAAATAAATCAACGAAAAGATTGAAGGGGGAGATGGAAAGGGAAGACTTCGCAACAACCAATTACTCAACTCGTACTAGGGGGACTCTATTTGATAACCACTTGAGTATACACTTTCCAAGGTGCAGTTTCCGATAAGAGACCTGCGCACTAGTAGAAAACAGGGCTTTGCTTCGGGCCTGACCAGCCCATTAGTCTCGGTTCTTCACAAACCGGGACCCATGGGGGGCATTAGACCCGGTTCATGAGCCTAGGGGGGGCGGTCGGGGCCTCGTGGGCATTGGTCCCGGGTCGTCTGGACCCATTTGTCTCGGTTCTAGGCACGAGCCGGACCAATGGGCCGAGCTCCTGGCCCACATCCATTGGTACCAGTTCGTGCGTTGAACCGGTATAGAAGGGGGGTTTAGTCCCGGTTTATGCCATGAACCGGGACAAATAATTTGCCTATATATACCCATCGCCGCGGCAGAGCACTCTGTTTTTTCTGGACGGCGAGGGGAGGGCATTTGGGTGCTCTAGCTCACCTCCTATGCACATGAGGTGTTCGATGAAATGTCCAAGCCACACTAGTTAATCTTTCTCCTCTCGAAGGTCGACCTTGAAGCTCTATTTTTCCCGAGATTTGTCTAGATTTAGCGGTCCATCACACCCCGTCCCCGTTTTCACCGCCATTGATCGCCCACGCCGATGTCGTCTCCGACACCACCGTGGTGAGCCTCTTGTTCTTATCTTCTTTCTGATTTTCTTACTTTAGATAGATACTTGTCTGGTTTTCTTACTTTAGATAGATACTTGTCTGATTTTCTTCCTTTTGACACACATAATTATATATAATGCATGCAGATGAACCGACAATGGATGTATGGTGACAGACACACCTCCGAGTACATTAAGGGCGTGCATGATTTTCTCGAAGTGGCTGAGGCAAACAAGCAGAATGATTTTATGTGTTGTCCATGCCCTAAATGTGGGAATACGAAGTCTTACTCTGACCGAAAAATCCTTGACACCCACCTGCTTTACAAGGGTTTCATGCCACACTATAATGTTTGGACGAGGCACGAAGAAATAGAGGTTATGATGGAAGACGGCGAAGAAGAAGAGGACGATGACAACTATGTGCCCCCTGAATACGGTGATGCTGCACGTGGGGAGCTGCTGAAGATCAAGAGGAACCAGACTATGTGCCCGATGATGCTGCAACGGGGGAAGCTACTGAAGATCAAGAGGAACCAGACGATGTGCCCGATGATGATGATCTCTGTCGGGTCATTGTCGATACAAAGACGCAATGCGAAAGTCAAAAGGAGAAGCTGAAGTTCAATCGCATGTTAGACGATCACAAAAAAGGGTTGTACCCCAATTGCGAAGATGGCAACACAAAGTTGGGTACCATACTGGAATTGTTGCAGTGGAAGGCAGAGAATGATGTGCCTGACAAAGGATTTCATAAGATACTGAAAATATTGTAGAAGAAGCTTCCAAAGGATAACGAATTGCCTGACAGTACGTACGCAACAAAGAAGGTCGTATGCCCTCTAGGATTGGAGGTGCAGAAGATACGTGCATGCCCTAATGACTGCATCCTCTACTGCGGTGCGTCCAAGGATTTGATCGCATGCTCTGTATGCGGTGCATTGCGGTATAAGATCAGACGAGATGACCCTGGTGATGTTGACGGCGAGCCCCGCAGGAAGAATGTTCCCGCGAAGGTGATGTGGTATGCTCCTATAATACCACGGTTGAAACGACTGTTCAGAAACAAAGAGCATGCCAAGTTGACGCGATGGCACAGTGAGGACCGTAAGAAAGACAGGAAGTTGAGAGCACCCGCTGACGGGTCGCAATGGAGAAAAATCGAGACAAAGTACTGGGCTGAGTTTGCACGTGACCCAAGGAACGTATGGTTTGGTTTAAGTGCGGATGGCATTAATCCTTTCGGGGAGCAGAGCAGCAATCACTACACCTGGCCCGTGACTCTATGTACGTATAACCTTCCTCCTTGGATGTGCATGAAGTGGAGGTTCATTATGATGCCAGTTCTCATCCAAGGCCCTAAGCAACCCGACAATGACATTGATGTGTACCTAAGGCCATTAGTTGAAGAACTTTTACAGCTATGGAACGGAAACGGTGTACGTGTGTGGGATGAGCACACACATGAGGAATTTGACCTGCACGCGTTGCTGTTTGTAACCATCAACGATTGGCCCACTCTCAGTAACATTTCAGGATAGACAAACAAGGGATACCACACATGCACACACTATTTAGCTGACACCAAAAGTATATACCTGGACAAATGCAGGAAGAATGTGTACCTGGGCCATCGTCAATTTCTTCCGACCAACCATCAATGTCAAAAGAAAGGCAAGCATTTCAAAGGCGAGGCAGATCACCGGAAGAAGCCCGCCATGCGTAACGGTGATCACGTACTTGCTATGGTCAATGATTTAAAAGTAATCTTCGGAAAGGGCCCGGCGGACTATCTATTCTGAGTGATGTTGCAGGACATGCACCCATGTGGAAGAAGAAATCTATATTTTGGGACCTACCCTACTGGAAAGACCTAGAGGTCCGCTCTTTGATCGACATGATGCACATGATGAAGAACCTTTGCGTGAAACTGCTAGGCTTCTTGGGCATGTATGGGAAGACAAAAGATACAGTTGAGGCACGGGACGACCGGCAATGTTTGCATGAAAAAGACGACATGCCTCCAAAGCAATATGAAGGTCCTGCCAGCTACGCTCTTACCAAAGAAGAGAAGGAAATCTTCTTTGAATGCCTGCTTAGTATGAAGGTCCCGACTGGCTTCTCATCGAATATAAAGGGAATAATAAATATGGCAGAGAAATAGTTCCAGAACCTAAAGTCTCATGACTGCCACGTGATTATGACGCAACTGCTTCCAGTTGCATTGAGGGGGCTTCTACCGGAAAAGGTCTGATTAGCCATTGTGAAGCTATGTGCATTCCTTAATGCAATCTCTCAGAAGGTGATCGATCCAGAAATCATACCAAGGCTAAGGAGTGTTGTGGTGCAATGTCTTGTCAGTTTCGAGCTGGTGTTCCCACGATCCTTCTTCAATATCATGACGCACGTCCTAGTTCATCTAGTTGACGAGATTGTCATTCTGGGCCCTGTATTTCTACACAATATGTACCCCTTGGAGAGGTTCATGAGAGTCCTAAAGAAATATGTCCATAACCGCGCTTGGCCAGAAGGAAGCATCTCCACGGGCCATCAAACAGAGGATGTCATTGGGTTTTGTGTTGACTTCATTCCTGGCCTTAAGAAGATAGGTCTCCCTGAATCGCGGTATGAGGGGAGACTGACTGGAAAAGGCACGCTTGGAGGGGACTCAATAATATGCACGGACGGATATTCTTGGTCTCAAGCACACTACACAGTACTAATGAACTCTACCTTGGTGACCCCGTATGTCGATGAACACAAGAACAGTCTGCGCTCCAAACACCCAGAGCGGTGCAACGACTGGATTACAAGTGAACACATCAGGACTTTCAGCAGTTGGTTGGAAACACGTCTCGGAGGTGAGAACACTGTTTGTGCTGAGTTGTACTCGTTGTCCAGGGGACCATCTTCGACTGTATTGACTTACAAAGGATACGAGATAAATGGGAATACATTTTACACGATCGCTCAAGATCAAAAGAGCACCAACCAAAACAACGATGTCCTCTTTGATGCAACAATCGAGAGGGGAAAGGACACATATAATGGTTACTTAGTGGACATATGGGAACTTGATTACTGACATGATTTTAAGGTCCCTTTGTTTAAGTGCAAATGGGTCAATCTATCAGGAGGCGGGGTATAGGTAGACCCATAGTACGGAATGAAAACAGTGGATCTGAACAATCTTGGGTACACTGATGAACCGTTCGTCCTAGCCAATGATGTGGCACAGGTTATCTATGTGAAGGACATGTCTACCAAACCAACAAAAAGAAAAGATAAGGAAGTGAATACATCATACGATGAGCCAAAGCGCCACATAGTTCTTTCAGGAAAAAGGGACATCTTGGGAGTGGAGGGCAAGACAGACATGTCCGAAGATTATGAAAAGTTTCATGAAACTCCTCCCTTCAAAGTCAAGGCTGACCCAAGCATCCTGATAAATGATGAAGAATATCCATGGTTATGGCACAATAAGGAAAGGACACGAGAGAAGAAAAATTGAAGACTTTCTCCACAACTATTATGATGATACCATGCCAACTTTCAACCTTTCCGTAGTTCATTTGAAATGTTTGTTGTAACAGACAATTTTCCGTATGAAATCCTGATACTTCGAAAGAGATTGTCCGTTTTTACACGAAGTGCATCTAATTTTTGCCGTAAACCTCTCAACTTTCTTGCACATGCTATGTGGATGAAATGATGATACCATGCCAACTTTCAACCTTTTCAGAGTTCATTTGAAATGCTTTTCAATTTCAGGGTCTTATAGCTCAAAATAATCAGTAAATGCATGAAAAATAACAAATGAAGTCAAAAAGGGTTGAAAATTGATGATGTGGCTTTGAATGGTGCATTTTGAACATACAAAAAGTCAGGAGTTCAAATAGGTTTTAAAAAATGAAATCCCTTTGTAACAGACAAGTTTCCGTATGAAATCCTGATACTTCGATAGAGATTGTCCGTTTTGTACACGAATTGCATCCAGTTTTTACCGTAACCCTCTCAACTTTCTTGCACATGCTATGTGGATGAAATGATGATACCATGCCAACTTTCAACCTTTCAGAGTTCATTTGAAATGCTTTTCAATTTCAGGGTCTTATAGCTCAAAATAATCAGTAAATGCATGAAAAATAACAAATGAAGTCAGAAAGGGTTGAAAATTGATGATGTGGCTTTGAATGGTGCATTTTGAACACACAAAAAGTCAGGATTTCAAATAAGTTTTAAAAAATGAAATCCCTTTGTAACACACAAGTTTCCGTATGAAATCCTGATACGTCGAAAGAGATTGTTCGTTTTGTACACGAAGTGCATCCAGTTTTTGTCGTAACCCTCTCAACTTTCTTGCACATGCTATGTGGATGAAATTATGATACCTTGCCAACTTTCAACCTTTTCATAGTTCATTTGAAATGCTTTTCAATTTCAGAGTATTATAGCTCAAAATAATCAGTAAATGCATGAAAAATAACAAATGAAGTCAGAAAGGGTTGAAAATTGATGATGTGGATTTGAATGGTGCATTTTGAACACACAAAAAGTCAGGAGTTCAAATAAGTTTAAAAAAATGATATCCCTTTGTAACAGACGAGTTTCCGTATAAATCATGATACTTCGAAATAGATTGTCCGTTTTGTACACGAAGTGCATCCAGTTTTTGCCGTAGCCCTCTCAAATTTCATGCATATGCTATGTGGTTGAAATGATGATACCATGCCAAATTCCAACCTTTTCAGAGTTCATTTGAAATGATTTTCAATTTCAAGGTCTTATAGCTCAAAATAATCAGTACATGCATGAAAAATAACAAATGAAGTCAGAAAGGGATGAAAATTAATGATGTAAGCGTAAACCAAATCAAATAAAATAAATCAAGAAGCCCGGAGTTGTAATAAGTTATTAAAAATAAAAGAGAGGCACAATGCTCACCTACACGTTGCTTAGCTTCAGGCCTTGAGGAAATGGTGTAGACTGCACGGAGCTATGTGTAGTTTTTGTCCAAAACCCTGATAGCTCCGTGCAGTCTACACCACTTCCTCAAGGCGTGGAGCTAAGCAACTTGCAAGTGAGCACTGCGCCTCTCCCTTCATTGTCTCTACACTCAGGGCTTATAAACTGCTGCGAGTGCCTCTCGCTTGGCAAGGTGGGACTAAATAACAGTTGCAGAAAGAATCAACTAAAAACCTCTTTTACCGGTTCATGCCACGAACCGGTACTAAAAGGTGCTCGTGGTGCCCCAGCCTTAGAACATGTACCAAATAAAATGCCGTTGTAACAGCCTTAGAACTGGTACTAAAGGAATCAACTAAAAAGCTTTTATAAACCTCTACTATTATTGAAACTAAAATTATATAGAATTTATGCAACTAAAATTATCAAAGTATTTTCTGTTGAAAACATTAAAAGTAAAAAGAATTATCATAAAAGAAAATGAATAAGTTATTAGAATTTTGTTACAAACTTTAATAGCAAAAAGAATTATCGTAAAAGAAAATAAATAAGTAATTAGAAACAAAAAAGAAAGAAAAAAACTAGATAAAAAATAAAAAAAAAGTGCCACCTACAGGGCCACCACGGCCTGCATACGACTAGAAACCCATTACTAGGGCCAGGATGCAGACCCGCAGTAGGCCCAATAGGCCCACAAGCACAGAGAGTGAATTTAGGCCCATAAGCCTGCAGTAGAGAGGAGCTCGAAGTGGTTGGTTCGGCAGGGCTTATAAACCACTCCGAGCCCCTCTCGGCTAGCGAGGTGGGACTAAACATAGCACCGCACCGCGCCAGCACACGACCTTTGGTCCCGGTTGGTGCCACCAACCGGGACTAATGGGAGGAATTGGTACCGGTTCTTAGCACCAACCGGGACCAATGCCCCTCTTTTGTCCCGGTTGGTTCCATCAACCGGGACCAAAGGTCTCTGTTTCCCGCCCTTTGGGCTGCTGAAAAGAGGCCTTTGGATCCGGTTGGTGGCACCAACCGGGACCAAAGAGGGGCATTTGTCCTGGTCCGTGACAGGAACCAGGACTAAAGCTTCATGTATATAAGGCACACTTGTGAAAATTTTGGTTTTGCATCTTGCAGTTCGCCCCCGATGACGCGCGCGTTGAGGACGCCGCCAGGCTGCCGGACGTCGTCGCCGTCGCCCCTGCCCCGGATCCCACGCCGACGCCATCGTCGTCCGCCGCCCACGTCGTCGTCGTCGCCCACGCCCTGGATCCCATGCCGACGCCATCCGCCGCCCACGCCGTCGCCGTCCGCTGCCCACGCCGTCGCCGTGCGCCGCCAACGCCCTCGCCGTCGCCAATGCCCTGCTCCGCGCGCTCGCCCGGATCCTCTGCACGCCGACGCCATCTGCCGCCCCCACCATCGCCGTCATCGACGCCGTCGATACCGTCGCCGCCCCAGCCATCGCCCTCACCAGCCGGCCCCGCTGTGAGCAGCCGCTGCCTCGGATCCTCTTTTTTTCATTTTTTTGGTATATGTATTTTTTCCATGTATATATACTAGTAAGTGTTTAATAAAATTCGTTAGATTATTTGAATTAGATGTTTTTCCATGTATTTTAGATTAGTTGAATTAGATGTTTTTTGTCAATTTATGTATATATATATATATATATGTATATAGCCCGTCTATTCTGCTAATATTAGTAGAATAACTATTTTGATATCACTTCCGCACTGCATGCTCAACAAGTGCACGTCATTGTTTGAACAAAGTGTGCTGCACAACTCAAGCGAGTGAACTTCGTGTCGAAAAAAACTGCACGCGTTGTTTTTTGGTACTGTTTTGGCTCTAATTTTTTATCCGCTTATCAGAATGACGCGTATAATAGACCGTTGGAAAGCTATGGATTAGGCGCAACTTCGCCATGTTGAACACTTTTCAAGATTCCTCGTGGTTTAAGAGCAGTATCAAAAACGGTGCGGCAGATGACGAGTGGTAGCGAGCGTATTTTCGTGATTTTTTCTAAACCACTTATCGGAATAAAGCAAATGATACGCCGTTGGAAAGATATCGTCGAGGCGCATCTTTTTCATATGTATTATTATTTCTAATTCATTACGGTTTTAAGAGCAGTTTCAAATTTACTAAATCACGGAATTATGTTTTTTTGAATTTTTTTTCAATTTTTGGTACTGTTTTAGCTCCATTTTTTGAATAGGTTGCTGAAACGAGGCGTATGATACGCCGTTGGAAACGTACAGACAAGGCACAACTTTCATATGTTGGAATATTTTTTAGATTCGTTACGGTTTTTAGTTAATTTTGAAAATTGTGCGGCTGACGACCGGAGGCAGCGGCCGTTTTTCGTGAATTTTTTCCAAACCGCTGGTCGGAATGATTCAAACGATACGCCATTGGAAAGATATCGACGAGGCGCAACTTTTTTATGTAGAACACTCTCTCTAATTCTTTACGGTTTAAGAGGACTTTCGAAATTACCGAAATGCGAACACTCTGTTTTTCGCGACACCGAAATCGACGTGCGTACTTCATCCGACTGAAAACCGCACTTCATCGGATGAAGAACCGCACTGCATCAGACGGGTAAGAGAACTGCATAGTTTCTTTTATTCAAGCGTAATTTTTTTCAAGGACGAGAAAGTAGAGTGCACTTCACATCAGGTCTAAATGAACCACAACACTATCAAGAAGTGAACGACATTACCTTTTTCGCTTCGGTAATAATTTTTTTGCACTTACGGGATGAACAACATCATACGGCCGACCGCACTGCTTCAGAATGAAACCGCACTACATCGAACGGGCAAGCGAGCTGCATAAGTTCTTTTGTCGGACGTTATTTTTCTCATACGAGTTTTTGTTGTTTTTTTAACTCTATTTTATGAACGAGAGTGTACCGTGGAGACTAGGGAAAGTGACCCACATCATATATCAAAGTGAACCGCATTACCATCTTGTTGTTTCGCTAAATTTTTCACATTTTCATGTTAGGTGCAAGTGAACAACATCACTCTTGAAAGTGAACCTCATCAAAGGACAAAAATGCATTGCATGACCAAGTTTTGAAACAAAGAAACACATGAACAAAACAGGGTGCACTATCTCATGTGCAAAATAAATATGCCTTTGACATCGAGGCAAGGCAAGCGTACTTCTTTTTTTTCTTTGCATTGCAAAAACATAGAATTCGCGTCTGAGGGATACATTGAAAAATGCATTCACAAATCACAAGAGAACTGCACCATGGTCTGGCCGAACCTCCTGCCCGCTCTAACCAAACTTCGTGCTGTGGCCGTGCCCGCAAACTGCAAGGTTGGACTGGTATAACTTCATCTGCTCCCTTTGCTCTAGTTTAATCATTTTTTCACACATAACGACCAACAAAGCTTTTACTACTCCGTCCTATGAAAAAACCTGGATGCAATCCCAACGTCGCCGGAGTGTACTATGCAGTGCACTGCAATATTAAAACAGAACAGCTCTATAGCCTACGGACTCCCAAGAATTACGCCGAGCACAAAGTTAACTGCAACGATACTCTTCAAAAGCAAAACTAAAATTTAAAATTAGGTACAGCAAGCTGCACATCTCGCTCGTACCGATCTGCACATCTCGCTCCTCACAAACGCCGAGCTGCACATCCTTTTTTGTTGCGTAGAAGAACATAGTGAACTACACATACATACTAAGATGAAACACAGTTGCACATGCCACTGTATTCTACATAGCTGCAACCTGCGCCTTTTGGGTGTGACTCCGTCAATTTTTCAATCATTCTTTTGCAAGCCAAGTGCACTGCTCGCCCCCGCGGGCCGAACTGCACGCTGTCAGCACCCCCGCCGTAGACGTGGGAGTGCTGCTGAAACCTGCAAAACAGAGGAAGCCGACAATCAAGCGACAAAACAACAGAAAGGGGAGGGACGGGCGAGGAGCAAGGGGGTATAAGAAGGCAAAATTACCGGAGCTAGTCGCTCGGTAATAGAGTGCACCTCTGCTCGGAAACCATTCAACAAACTGAATCGGACGCTGCCCTCATCTCTCTCATCGGGGGAGTGGGGCGTGCGACGGGCGTCTGGAGGTGGAGGGCCGGATCCAAACTGCACGGGATCAAAATTTGGGTTTTTTCAGTCGCGCTCAAACAAAATGGACTGCAGCAGGATTAGAGTATACAAGACACTTTTTGCTATGATTTAACTCAGTCAAAACAAAAAAGAAGGAGTCGCAAGTGCTCCATCACCGAATTGCAACAGTGAAAAAGCACGAGTGAGAAGTGCACAAGTGAAAATTACAACCATAGCCACACAACAAAAATCTAGAAAAAAAACTAAAAGCAAATGAAGCACGCAGAAGAAGCTATGAATTGAAGCTCATTTACAATACTTCTGAACTGAACCACGTGCTCCCATGAATCCACTAGCATGCTTGTTTTTTAAATAAAATAAAGTGAACGGCACGCCCACGTTCTCGGGACTGCACGCACACAGCCGACCGTCGTCGTGGAGCTCGGTTCCAAGGAATTGCACGAGGGGAGCTACTGGACCGCGTACCCAGGCAAATGGAGCCGCACGCCTCGAGCAACCGAACTGCAGCGCAGCCTTGCAGATGTAGGATGGCACCGAACTGCACACTGAAGAGAAAGGGGAGGCAGAAACCGTGAGGGCCAATAAGGCAATCTGCATAGGAGCTGGGGAGGAGAGGGCCACGGCGGGCTCGCCGGATCCGGGGAGGGGAGGGCCACGGTGACCTTAACGAGGGGGAGGGGTGGTGCTGTCCGCAGCGATGAAGACGGTGCAGATCCAAGGTGCCGGAGGGATGGGCAGTGTCGGGGTCGGGATGGGGGGCACCGGCAGCAGGACGACTGGATCCGGCCGCGGCGGTGCAGCAGGAGGTCACCGGGGCCGGGGGTTGTGGATCTGGCCGGAGGTGGCAGAGGGCAGAGGCGATCAGACACCCATGGTGCTCGCGAGCAGGGGCGCGATGGCGCCCTGGGGATGGGTGGCTTGGCGGCGGCCTGGGAAGGGGCGGCTCGCGGTGGTTTGTGGGGGGCCGGC
The DNA here is from genome assembly GCF_018294505.1 of Triticum aestivum. Taxonomy (NCBI): domain Eukaryota; kingdom Viridiplantae; phylum Streptophyta; class Magnoliopsida; order Poales; family Poaceae; genus Triticum; species Triticum aestivum. The sequence continues at coordinate 793,722,682 of NC_057798.1, read as the reverse complement.
CGTGCCAGATTGGGTACCGGCGCGCTGCATGGTGGTGGGCGCACGGCGCGGTGGGAGGTGGCGGCCGTCCGGTGGCTGGCGCCATGGGCGGGCGATGGGCGGCATGGTGGAAGGTGGTGGGCGGTGTGGTGGGAGGCGGCGGCGTAGGGTGGGTAGGAATCGGGGAGAGGGTGGTGGGATCGGGGAGAGGGTGGGTTGGTGACTGGGCTGGCCGCCGGGGGTGGGTGGTTTGTGCGTGTTGGTGAGTGGGGTGGCTGTTTTTGTTTCTTGTCTGTTCGGGTGGGCGTCCGGTGTTAGCAGAATAAGGGGAACGTGTTATCAGAATAAGGTCTTAAGGGGTGTTATCATAATAGACCTACCCTATATATATGTGCATATTTAGAAAAAAATTGTGTTGAACTAGTTAAATATAATAGAACTAGTTAAACAAGTTTATTTTTAGTAAGTGCTTAGTAGTTGAACTAGTTGATTTAATAAAACTACTTTATTTTAAGTAAAGTTTATTTTATTTAGTAGTTGAACTAGTTAAACAAGTTTATTTTACTATTTTACTAGTTTATTTTAGTAAGTACTACTTTATTTTATTTATATTAAGTGCTTAATTATTAGTTGAACTAGTTGATTTAATAAAACTACTTTATTTTACTATATATAGAAGTAGTATATTTTTAGCAAGAAAATTAATAGAACTAGTTTATTTTTTTAGTTCAAGCAATTATTCCCACATCGACGTCGACGATGCCTATCCCGCATCCTCGTCGTCGACTTCGGGGAGGAGGCCGGCTTGTCAGATGGGCCATGTTCGGGATTGGGCTCCACCGGGCTGGTATTGGGAGGTGCTACCTTCCGGGGGGGCGTAGGTTGGTGAGGAGCCAGCCCGTTGTTGACCCGATCCTTGTTTGGTGGCGGTTGGGTGGGCCAGTGATGGTGTCGAGGCTTCCGGACACCGCGGAGGTGGTACGTCACCATGTCAGCGAGGAGGACGAGCACGTCCGTCGCTACATGGTTGTGTTGGAGGGCAGGTTCGACAATACCTGGCAGGTTCTTAAGGGATCTCACTGGAACAATGATCCTATGATGGTTCCTTCTCTTTGGGTGTCCACCGCCCGCGACGGTACCCTTCGGCGCTACAGTTCTAGCTGTATTGGCGATGCTATATGTATGATAGTATTCCAGGAGTATTAGTGATAATATTCGACGATGTACAGACACGAGAGATGATGTAGTTTTGCTTATAATTGAATGCATGCTAATTTGAATACTACTTAATTTTACAATTTGGTTTTGCTTATTGAGAATGCTCAAATTAATTGGAAAAGTACTCCTACTTTGAATGCTAAAATTGGAGAGCACTATATATGCAAGGCGTATGCATTTGATTACTTGGGAGCTTATAGGGTTTTTGTTTTTACAAAAATCTAGGAGCCCCCTCCATCATCCGCGCCGTCGTCCTCGTCACCGACCCCCCTCCGACCTCGAGGTGAGACCAGCCAAATCTCCATGTCAATATGAGTCCTATAATATGAGTCCTCGTGGGGGTAGCGAGTTTAATATTTAATTATACATGTTTAATATTTGAATTATGAACATAGGAAATGTCGTACTCGGTCGACGAAAACCGCTCGGGGGAGTGCGACTGGTGCCACGATGACCGAGGTGTTGGGGAACGTAGCAGAAATTCAAAATTTTCCTACGAGTCACCAAGATCTATCTATGGATAGACTAGCAACGAGAGAGAGAGGAGTGCATCTACATACCCTTGTAGATTGCTAAGCGGAAGCGTTCAAGAGAACGGGGTTGAAGGAGTAGTACTCGTCGTGATTCAAATCACCGGAGATCCTAGCGTCGAACGGACGGCACCTCCGCGTTCAACACACGTGCAGCCCGGTGACGTCTCCCATGCATTGATACAGCAAGGAGAGAGGGAGAGGTTGGGGAAGACTCCGTCCAGCAGCAGCACAATGGCGTGGTGGTGGTGGAGGAGCGTGGCAATCCTGCAGGGCTTCGCCAAGCACCACGGGAAAGGAGGAGGGAGAGAGGTAGGGCTGCGCCAGGGAGAAGATCAAATCTTGTGTTGGGCAGCCCCCATACCTCAAGTATATATAGGGGTAGAGGAGGGGCTGCGCCCCCACCTAGGTTTCCACCCCTAGGGGCGGCGGCCAGCCCTAGATCCCATCTAGGGGGGCGGCCAAGGGGGGGAGAGGGGGAAACTTGCCCCCCAAGTAAGGTGCAGGAGCCCCCTCCCCAAACCCTAGGCGCCTTGGGCCTTGGTGGGGGGCGCACCAGCCCACCTGGGGCTGGTCCCCTCCCACACTTGGCCCATGCAGCCCTCTGGGGCCGGTGGCCCCACTTGGTGGACCTCCGGGACCCTCCCGGTCGTCCCGGTACATTACCGATAACACCCAAAACTTTTCCGGTGACCAAAACAGGACTTTCCATATATAAATATTTACCTCCGGACCATTTCGGAACTCCTCGTGACGTCCGGGATCTCATCTGGGACTCCGAACAACATTTGGTCACCACGTATATCTATTCCCTATAACCCTAGCGTCATCGAACCATAAGTGTGTAGACCCTACGGGTTCGGGAACCATGCAGACAAGACCGAGACGTTCTCCGGTCAATAACCAACAGCGGGATCTGGATACCCATGTTGGCTCCCACATGTTCCATGATGATCTCATCGGATGAACCACGATGTCAAGGACTCAATCAATCCCTTATACAATTCCCTTTGTCTAGCGGTATTGTACTTGCCCGAGATTCGATCGTCGGTATGCCGATACCTTGTTCAATCTCGTTACCGGCAAGTCTCTTTACTCGTTCCGTAACACATCATCCCTCGATCAACCCATTGATCACATTGTGCACATTATGATGATGTCCTATCGAGTGGGCCCAGAGATACCTCTCTGTCACACGGAGTGACAAATCCCAGTCTCGATTCGTGCCAACCCAACAGACACTTTCGGAGATACCCGTAGTGCACCTTTATAGCCACCCAGTTACGTTGTGACGTTTGGTACACCCAAAGCATTCCTACGGTATCCGGGAGTTGCACAATCTCATGGTCTAAGGAAATGATACTTGACATTAGAAAAGCTTTAGCATACGAACTACACGATCTTTGTGCTAGGCTTAGGATTGGGTCTTGTCCATCACATCATTCTCCTAATGATGTGATCCCGTTATCAACGACATCCAATGTCCATGGTCAGGAAACCGTAACCATCTATTGATCAACGAGCTAGTCAACTAGAGGCTTACTAGGGACATGGTGTTGTCTATGAACCCACACATGTATCTGAGTTTCCTATCAATACAATTATAGCATGGATAATAAACGATTATTATGAACAAGGAAATATAATAATAATAACTAATTTATTATTGCCTCTAGGGCATATTTCCAACAGTCTCCCACTTGCACTAGAGTCAATAATCTAGTTCACATCGCCATGTGATTAACACTCACAGGTCACATCGCCACGTGACCAACATCCAAAGAGTTTACTAGTGTCACTAAACTAGTTCACATCATCATGTGATTAAGACTCAATGAGTTCTGGGGTTTTGATAATGTTTTACTTGTGAGAGAGATTTTAGTCAACGGGTCTGCAACATTCAGATCCGTATGTACTTCGCAAATCTCTAGGTCATATTGTAAATGCTGCTTCCATGCTCCACTTGGAGCTATTCCAAATGGTCGCTCCACTATACGTTTCCGGTTTGCTACTCAGAGTCACTCGGATAGGTGTTAAAGCTTGCATCAACGTAACCCTTTACGCTGAACTCTTTATCACCTCCATAATCGAGAAACATGTCCTTATTTACTCCAAGGACAATTTTGACAGCTGTCCAATGATCCATTCCTGGATCACTCTTGTACCCCCTTGCCAGACTCATGGCAAGGCACACTTCTGGTGCGGTACACAACATAGCATACTACAGAGCCTATGTCTGAAGCATAGGGGACGACCTTCATCCTTTCTCTCTCTTCTGCCGTGGTCGAGATTTAAGTCTTAACTTCATACCTTACAACTCAGGCAAGAACTCCTTCTTTGACTGATCCATCTTGAACACCTTCAAGATCATGTTAGGGTATGTGCTCATCTGAAAGTACCATTTAGCGTTTTTGATTTATCCTCACAGATCTTAATGCTCAATGTTCAAGCAGCTTAATCCAGGTTTTCTATTGAAAAACACTTTTCAAATAACCCTATATGCTTTCCAGAAATTCTACATCATTTCTGATCAACAATATGTCAACAACATATACTCATCAGAAATTCTATAGTGCTCCCACTCACTTCTTTGGAAGTACAAGTTTCTCATAAACTTTGTATAAACCCAAAATCTTTGATCATCTCATCAAAGCGTATATTTCAACTCTGAGATGCTTACTCCAGTCCCTAGAAGGATTGCTGGAGCTTTGCACACTTGTTAGCATCTTTCAGGATTGACAAAACCTTCTAGTTGTATCACACACAACCTTTCCTCAAGAATATCGTCGCGAAAACAATGTTTTGACATCCTATCTGCAAGATTTCAAAAATCATGCAGTAATTGCTAATATAATTCCAACACACTCTTAGCATCGCTACGAATGAGAAGGTCTCATCGCAGTCAACTCCTTGAACTTGTCGGAAAACATCTTAACGACAAGTCGAGCTTTCTTAATGGTGACACTTACCATCATTATCCGTATTCTTCTAAAATCCATCTGTACCCAACAGCCTTTACGACCATCAAGTAGTTCTTCCAAAGTCTACACTTTGTTTTCATACATGGATCTTCTCTCGGATTTTATGGCCTCAAGCCATTTGTCGGAATCCGGGTCCACCATCGCTTCTCCATAGCTCGTAGGTTCATTGTTGTCTAGCAACATGACCTCTAAGACAGGATTGCGTACCACTCTGAAGTAGTACGCGTCCTTGTCGTCCCACGAGGTTCGGTAGTGACTTGATCCGAAGCTTCATGATCACTATCATCAGCTTCCACTTCAATTGGTGTAGGTGCCACATGAACAACTTCTTGTGCCCTGCTACACGCTGGTTGAAGTGATAGTTCAATAACCTCATCAAGTATCCACCATCCTCCCACTCAATTCCTTCGAGAGAATCTTTTCCTCCAGAAAGGACCCGTTTCTAGAAACAATCTTTTGCTTCCGGATCTGAAATAGGAGGTATACCCAACTGTTTTGGGTGTCCTATGAAGATGTATTTATCCGCTTTGGGTTCGAGCTCATCTGGATGAAACCTTTTCATATAAGCGTCGCAGCCCCAAACTTTCAAGAAACGACAGCTTAGGTTTCTGTAAACCATAGTTCTTACGGTGTCATCTCAACGGAACTATGTGGTGCCCTATTAAAGTGAATGTGGTTGTCTCTAATGCCTAACCCATGAACGATAGTGGTAATTCGATAAGAGACATCATGGTATGCACCATATCCAATAGGGTGCTACTATGATGTTCGGACACACCATCACACTATGGTGTTCCAGGCGGTATTAATTGTGAAACAATTTCCACAATGTCTTAATTGCGTGCCAAAGCTCGTAACTCAGATACTCATCTCTATGATCATATCATAGACATTTTATCCTCTTGTCACGATGACCTTCAACTTCACTCTGAAATTACTTGAACCATTCAATAATTCACACTTGTGTTTCATCAAGTAAATATACTCAGCATCTACCCAAATCATCCGTGAAGTAAGTACATAACGATATCCACTGCGTGCCTCAGCACTCATTGGACTGCACACACATCAAAATATATTACTTCCAACAAGTTTCTTTCTTGTTCCATTTTACTGAAGAAGAGGCTTTCAGTCATCTTTCCTATGTGGTATGATTTGCATGTCTCAAGTGATTTAGAATCAAGTTAGTCCAAACGATCCATCTACATGGAGTTTCCTCATGCGCACATACCAATAGACATGGTTCGCATGTATCAAACTTTTCAAAAACAAGTGAGTCCAAAGATCCATCACATGGAGCTTCTTCATGCGTTTTACACCAATATGACTTACATGACAGTGCCACAAGTAAGTGGTACTATCATTACTATCTTATATCTTTTGGCATGAAAATGTGTATCACTACGATCGAGATTCAATAAACCATTTCCTTTTAGGTGCAAGACCATTGAAGGTATTATTCAAATAAACAGAGTAACCATTATTCTCCTTAAATGAATAACCGTATTGCGATAGACATAATCCAATCATGTCTATGCTCAATGCAAACACCAAATAAAAATTATTTAGGTTTAACACCGATCTCGATGGTAGAGGGAGCGTGCGATGTTTGATCACATCAACCTTGGAAACACTTCCAACACATATCGTCAGCTCACCTTTAGCTAGTCTCCGTTTATTTCGTAGATTTTATTTCGAGTTACAAACACTTAGCAACCGAATCGGTATCTAATACCCTCGTGCTACTAGGAGTACTAGTAAAGTACACATTAACATAATGTATATCCAATATACTTCTATCGACCTTGCCAGCCTTCTCATCTACCAAGTATCTAGGGTAATTTTGCTCCTGTGGTTGTTCCCTTTATTACATAAGCACTTAGTCTCGGGTTTGGGTTCAACCTTGGGTTTCTTCACTAGAGCAGCAGCTGATTTGCCGTTTCATGAAGTATCCCTTCTTGCCCTTGCCCTTCTTGAAACTAGTGGTTTCACTAACCATCAACAATTGATGCTCCTTCTTGATTTCTACTTTCGCGGTGTCAAACATCGCGAATATTTCAAGCATCATCATATCTATCCCTGATATGTCATAGTTCATGACGAAGCTCTAGTAGCTTGGCGGCAATGTCTTTGGAGAAACATCAGTGTCTCATCTGGAAGATTAACTCCCACTCGATTCAAGTGATTGTTGTACTCGGACAATCTGAGTACAGGCTCAATGATTGAGCTTTTCTCCCTTAGTTTGCAGGCTAAGAAAATCGTCAGAGGTCTGATACCTCTTGACATGGGCACGAGCCTGAAATCCCAATTTCAGCCCTCGAAACATCTCATATGTTCCGCGACGTTTCGGAAACGTCTTTGTGCCTCAACTCTAAACCGTTTAACTAAAATATCATGTAGTTATCAAAACGTGTATGTCAGATGTTCGCAACATCCACAGACCACGTTCGAGGTCCAGCACACCGAGCGGTGCACTAAGGACATAAGCCTTCTACTGTCCGCATAATTGCTACTATCAACTTTCAACTATGTTTTCTCTAGGAACATATCTGAAAACAATAGAACTAAAGCGCGAGCTATGACATAATTTGCAAAGGGCTTATGACTATGTTCAAGATAATTAAGTTCATCTAATGAGCTCCACTCAGACAGTCATCCCTCTAGTCATCTAAGTGATTACATGATCCGAATCAACTAGGCCGTGTCCGATCATCACGTGAGACGGACTAGTCATCATCAGTGAACATCTTCACGTTGATCGTATCCACCATATGACTCATGCTCGACCTTTCGGTCTCTTGTGATCCGAGGCCATATCTGTACATGCTAGGCTCGTCATGTCAACTTAAGTGTTTCGCGTGTGTAAATCTGGCTTACACCTGTTGTTTGTGAATGTTAGAATCTATCACACCCGATCATCATGTGGTGCTTCGAAACGACGAAATTTCGCAACGGTGCACAGTTAGGGGGAACACTTTCTTGAAATTTTAATGAGGGATCATCTTATTTACTACCGTCGTTCTAGCAAATAAGATGCATAAACATGATAAACATCACATGCAATCAAAAAGTGACATGATATGGCCAATGTCATTTTGCTCCTTTTGATCTCCATCTTCGGGGCTCCACAATCATCATCGTCACCGGCATGACACCATGATCTCCATCATCATGATCTCCATCATCGTGTCTCCATGAAGTTGTCTCGCCAACTATCACTTCTACTACTATGGCTACTGGTTAGCAATAAAGTAAAGTAATTACATGGCGTTGTTCAATGACACGCAGGTCACACAATAAATTAAGACAATTCCTATGGCTCCTGCCGGTTGTCATACTCATCGACATGCAAGTCGCGATTCCTATTACAAGAACATGATCAATCTCATACATCACATATCATTCATCACATTCCTTTTTGGCCATATCACATCACATAGCATACCCTGCAAAAACAAGTTAGACGTCCTCTAATTGTTGTTTGCATGTTTTACGTGGCTGTTATGGGTTTCTAGCAAGAGCGTTTCTTACCTACGCAAAAGCCACAACGTGATATGCCAATTGCTATTTACCCTTCATAAGGACCCTTTTCATCGAATCTGATCCGACTAAAGTGGGAGAGACTGGCACCCGCTAGCCACCTTATGCAACAAGTGCATCTCAGTCGGTGGAACCTGTCTCACGTAAGAGTACGTGTAAGGTCGGTCCGGGCCGCTTCATCCCACAATGTCGCCGAATCAAGATAAGACTAGTAACGGTAAGCAAATTGAACAAAATCATCACCCACAACTACTTTGTGTTCTACTCGTGCAAAGAATCTACGCATAGACCTAGCTCATGATGCCACTGTTGGGGAACGTAGCAGAAATTCAAAATTTTCCTACGAGTCACCAAGATCTATCTATGGAGAGGCTAGCAACGAGAGAGAGGGGAGTGCATCTACATACCCTTGTAGATCGCTAAGCGGAAGCGTTCAAGAGAACGGGGTTGAAGGAGTCGTACTCGTCGTGATTCAAATCACTGGAGATCCTAGTGTCGAACGGACGGCACCTCCGCGTTCAACACACGTGCAGCCCGGTGACGTCTCCCATGCCTTGATCCAGCAAGGAGAGAGGGAGAGGTTGGGGAAGACTCCTTTCGGCAGCAGCACAACGGTGTGGTGGTGGTGGAGGAGCGTGGCAATCCTGTAGGGCTTCGCCAAGCACCACGGGAAAGGAGGAGGGAGAGAGGTAGGGTTGCGCCAGTGAGAAGATCAAATCATGTGTTGGGCAGCCCCCATACGTCAAGTATATATAGGGGGAGAGGAGGGGCTGCGCCCCACCTAGGTTTCCACCCCTAGGGGCGGCGGCCAGCCCTAGATCCCATCTAGTGGGGCGGCCAAGGGGGGAGAGGGGGAAACTTGGCCCCCAAGTAAGGTAGAGGAGCCCCCTCCCCAAACCCTAGGCGCCTTGGGCCTTGGTGGGGGGGCGCACCAGCCCAACTGGGGCTGGTCCCCTCCCTGTTGGGGAACGTAGCAAAATTTCAAAATTTTCCTACGTGTCACCAAGATCTATCTATGGAGAGACTAGCAACGAGGGGAAGGAGAGTGCATCTACATACCCTTGTAGATCGCTAAGCGGAAGCGTCCAAGAAAACGAGGTTGAAGGAGTCGTACTCGTCGTGATCCAAATCACCGGAGATCCTAGTGCCGAACGGACGGCACCTCCCCGTTCAACACACGTACAGCCCGGTGACGTCTCCCATGCCTTGATCCAGCAAGGTGAGAGGGAGAGGTTGAGGAAGACTCCATCCAGCAGCAGCACAACGGCGTGGTGGTGATGGAGGAGCGTGGTAGTCCAGCAGGGCTTCGCCAAGCACCGCGAGATATGAGGAGAAAGAGAGGTAGGGCTACGCTAACAGGAGAAGAAACTCATGTGTTGGGCTGCTCCTATGCCTCCACTATATATAGGGGGAGAGGGGGCTGCGCCCCCACCTAGGTTTCCACCCCTAGGGGGCGGCGGCCAGCCCTAGATCCCATCTAGGGGGGCGGCCAAGAGGTGGAGAGGGGGAAACTTGCCCCCCAAGTAAGGTGGGTGCGCCGCCTCCCCCAACCCTAGGCGCCTTGGGCCCTTGTGGGGGGGCGCACCAGCCCACCTGGGGCTGGTCCCCTCCCACACTTGGCCCATGCAGCCCTCCGGGGCCTGTGGCCCCACTTGGTGGACCCCCGGGACCCTCCCGGTGGTCCCGGTACGTTACCGATAAAATCCGAAACTTTTCCGGTGACCAAAACAGGACTTCCCATATATAAATCTTTACCTCCGGACCATTTCGGAACTCCTCGTGATGTCCGGGATCTCATCCGGGACTCCGAACAACATTTGGTAACCACATACAAACTTCCTTTATAACCCTAGCATCGTCGAACCTTAAGTGTGTAGACCCTACGGGTTCGGAAATCATGAAGACATGACCGAGACGTTCTCCGGTCAATAACTAACAGCGGGATATGGATACCCATGTTGGCTCCGACATGTTCCACGATGATCTCATCGGATGAACCACGATGTCAAGGACTCAATTGATCCCGTATAAAATTCCCTTTGTCTAGCGGTATTGTACTTGCCCGAGATTCGATCGTCGGTATACCGATACCTTGTTCAATCTCGTTACCGGCAAGTCTCTTTACTCGTTCGTAACACATCATCCCATGATCAACCCCTTGGTCACATTGTGCACATTATGATGATGTCCTACCGAGTGGGCCCAGAGATACCTCTCTGTTTACATGGAGTGACAAATCCCAGTCTCGATTCGTGCCAACCCAACACACACTTTCGGAGATACCTGTAGTGCACCTTTATAGCCACCCAGTTACGTTGTGACGTTTGGTACACCCAAAATATTCCTACGGTATCCGGGAGTTGCACAATCTCATGGTCTAAGGAAATGATACTTGACATTAGAAAAGCTTTAGCATATGAACTATGATCTTTGTGCTAGGCTTAGGATTGGGTCTTGTCCATCACATCATTCTCCTAATGCTGTGATCCCATTATCAATGACATCCAATGTCCATGGTCAGGAAACCGTAACCATCTATCGATCAACGAGCTAGTCAACTAGAGGCTTACTAGGGATATGGTGTTGTCTATGTATCCACACATGTATCTGAGTTTCCTATCAATACAGTTATAGCATGGATAATAAACGATTATCATGAACAAGGAAATATAATAATAACTAATTTATTATTGCCTCTAGGGCATATTTCCAACAGTCTCCCACTTGCACTAGAGTCAATAATCTAGTTCACATCGCCATGTGATTAACATTGACAGGTCACATCTCCATGTGACCAACATCCAAAGAGTTTAATAGTGTCACTAAACTAGTTCACATCATCATGTGATTAAGACTCAATGAGTTCTCGGGTTTGATCATGTTTTGCTTGTGAGAGAGGTTTTAGTCAACGGGTCTGCAACATTCAGATCCGTATGTACTTTGCAATTCTCTATGTCATATTGTAAATGCTGCTTCCACGCTCCACTTGACGCTATTCCAAATGGTTGCTCTACTATACGTATCCGGTTTGCTACTCAGAGTCATTCGGATAGGTGTTAAAGCTTGCATCGACGTAACCCTTTACGCCGAACTCTTTATCACCTCCATAATCGAGAAACATTTCCTTATCCTTGTAAGGATAATTTTGACCGCTGTCCAATGATCCGTTCCTGGATCATTCTTGTACCCCTTGACTGAATCATGGCAAGGCACACTTCCGGTGCGGTACACAGCATAGCATACTATAGAGCCTACGTCTAAAGCATAGGGGACGACCTTCGTCCTTTCTCTCTCTTCTGCCGTGGTCGAGCTTTAAGTCTTAACTTCATACCTTACATCTCAGCCAAGAACTCCTTCTTTGACTGATCCATCTTGAACACCTTCAAGATCATGTCAAGGTATATGCTCATTTGAAAGTACCATTAAGCGGTTTTGATCTATCCTCATAGATCTTGATGCTCAATGTTCAAGTAGCTTAATTTAGGTTTTCCATTGAAAAACACTTTTCAAACAACCCTATATGCTTTACAGAAAATTCTACATCATTTCTGATCAACAATATGTCAACAACATATACTCATCAGAAATTCTATACTGCTCCCACTCACTTCTTTGGAAATACAAGTTTCTCATAAACATTGTATAAACCCAAAATCTTTGATCCTCTTATCAAAGTACATATTCCAACTCCGAGATGCTTACTCCAGTCCATGGAAGGATCGCTGGAGCTAGCATACCTTTTAACATCCTTAGGATCGACAAAACCTTTCTGATTGTATCACATACAACCTTTCCTTACGAAAACTGGTAAGGAAACTTGTTTTGACATCCGTCTGCCAGATTTCATAAATGCAGCTAATGCTAACATGATTCCGACGGACTTAAGCATCGCTACGGATGAGAAAATCTCATCGTAGTCAACTCCTTGAACTTGTGAAAAACTCTTTGCCACAAGTCGAGCTTCATAGACGGTGACATTACCATCCACGTCCGTCTTCTTCTTAAAGATTCATTTATCTCAATGGCTTGCCGATCATTGGGCAAGTCCACCAAAGTCCATGCTTTGTTCTGATACATGGATCCTATCTCGGATTTCATGGCTCCTAACCGTTTGTCGGAATTTGGGCCCGCCATCGCTTCTCCATAGCTCGTAGGTTCATTGTTGTCTAGCAACATGACCTTCAAGACAGGATTACTGTACCACTCTGAAGAAGTACGCATCCTTGTCACCCTACGAGGTACGGTAGTGACTTGATCCAAAACTTCATGATCACTATCATAAGCTTCTACTTCAATTGGTGTAGGCTCCACAGGAACAACTTCCTGTGCCCTGCTACACACTTGTTGAAGTGATGGTTCAATAACCACATCAAGTCTCCACCATCCTCCCACTTAATTCTTGAGACAAACCTTTCCTCGAGAAAGGACCCGATTCAAGAAACAATCCCTATTGCTTTCGGATCTGAATTAGGAGGTATACCCAACTGTTTTGGGTGTCCTATGAAGATGCATTTTATCTGCTTTCACTACTGGAATCAGCTACTTTGCCATCTGCCAGTTCTTTGCCATCAGCTTCCAAAAAGCGGACGGTAAAGAACTGGATCGTCGTCGCACCGACGAGCATGGTACCAGGATGGAAAACATGGTGCAAGGCTATGATGATGCTCGGGATTCGGACGAGGAGATGGAGGAATCTGCAAAGGCCTTCAATGAAATGTTGGAGTCTTCGAAACGTCCGCTCCACGAGCACACTGAGCTTTGTCAGTTGGATGCCATCTCATAAGTAATGGCTCTGAAGGCTCAGTTCAACTTGGGTAGAGAATGCTATGACGCAATTATGACAGTATTTGGACGCTTTCTACCCAAAGGCCATGTAATGCCTGCAAACCTGTACCAGTCGGACAAAATCCTCCGTGCACTGAAGATGCCCTATGAGAAGATACATGCCTGTGAGAAAGGATGTGCCTTATTTAGGCTTGACTATGCAGACTTGAACTATTGTCCCATTTGCAATTCTTCCAGGTATATTGTGGTAGACAACGGTATGGGTGAGAAGACACAGACCAAAATCCCCGTTAGTGTTCTTTGGTATATGCCAATCGTACCAAGACTTCAACGTCTTTTCATGGTCGAAGAGACGGCCAGACAGATGACATGGCACAAAACAGGCAAAAGAACCGAACTAGATGCAGATGGGAATCTGATGATGGTACACACATCGGATGGTGTTGCGTGGAAAAAGTTTGATGAATTACATGCTGACAAAGCGGCAGATCCGAGGCATCCTCGAGTCGGCATCAGCACGGATGGGTTCAGTGTGTTTGGTATGACGGCAGCCCAATATAGTTGTTGGCCCGTATTTGTCTTTCCACTCAATCTCCCCCCGGACAGATTATGCAAGGAAAGAACATTTTCCTGACGTTGATAATTCCAGGACCCAACTATCTGGGCAAAAATATGAATGTGTACATGCAGCCGCTTAAGGACGAATTGCAAGAACCCTGGGATAATGGGTTGAAGACATACGACACCTTTAGCAAACGGAACTTCATAATGCGTGTCTGGTACATGTACTCGACGCATGACTTGCCGGCGTATGTGCTATTCGTTGGCTGGTGTGTGCATGGAAGGTTCCCGTGCCCCACATGCAAGGGAGCTCTTGAGTTTCGTTGGCTTCAGGCCGGTCACAAGTTTTCTTGCTTCGACATGCATAGACAGTTCCTGGATCCTCGCCATAAGTTCAGGAAAGACAAGAAGAACTTCATCAGGGGTAGAGTTGTCAAAAACTGTGCACCACCTGCATTGACAGGCCAACAGACCCTGGATCAGTTAAACACTCTCGAGCCAGATCCACAACGTCCAGGGTACTTCAAGGGGTATAATACTAAGCACGCGTGGACTCACAAAACATGCTTATGGGATCTGCCTTACTTCAAAGACCTCCTTTGCCCACACAACATCGACGTGATGCACACTGAGAAGAATATCGCCGAGGCACTTTTTGGTACATTGTTCGGCATAGATGGGAAGTCAAAGGATAATACTAAGGCTAGAGTCGATCTGGAGGCGCTATGTGATAGGCCATTACAAAACATGAAAGAACCGAAAGGAAAGCAAAACTGGACGAAGCCAAAGGCATGGTTCAATCTTGGAAGGCCAGCTATGAGGGAAATTCTCTTGTGGGTGCAACAGCAGTTGATGTTCCCCGATGGGTATGCAGCGAATCTAAAGAGGGGAGCGAATCTTGATAAACTGAAGATATTTGGTCTCAAGAGTCATGATTGGCACATATGGATTGAGCGGGTAATGCCGGTGATGTTGCATGGCTTCATCCCTGAGGATGAATGGCTAGTACTGGCAGAACTCAACTATTTCTTCCGTGTTCTTTGTGCGAAAGAACTATCGCCTGGCGTGCTAGAAGAAATGGAAGAGTTGGCGCTGGAGTTGATCTGCAAGTTAGAGAAGATCTTTCCACCGGGCTTCTTTAATCCAATGCAGCATTTGATTTTGCATCTCCCAACCGAGGCAAGATTGGGGGGGCCCGTGCAAAATCGTTGGTGCTACCCAACTGAGAGGATGCAGAAGACGCTTCGAGAAAAATGTAAAAATAAACGTAGAATTGAAGCATCGATGGCTGAGGCATTCATCACAGAGGAGGCGGCAAACTTCGTAACAGCGCACTACGAAGCCAAAAATCGTCATTTGCATAATCCGAAGCCTCGGTACAATGCTGATGAGCCTAAAAAGGGTGGATCCAACCTCAGCCTATTCAAAGGGAATCTCGCACTAGCTAGTGTTTCACATCCAGTATCTTTGGATAACGAAGAATGGCGGACCATTTCGTTGTATATCTTCAACAACCTGATAGAAGTGCGGCCGTACATCGAGTAAGTTCTCGGTACATTGTTTCGCAACTTCTATTTCCTTTGAACTACTCTTATTCCTGGATATGTCATACAGTTGATACGTCGCCATATTCTCGTATGGAGCGGAGATCCAAAAGGATTCCGTCGAAGAGTATGAGCTTCTCGCAAAGCAAGGAGGTGGCTATCCCGGTTTCATCTCTTGGTTCAAACAAACGGTAATTTCTATTAGACAATTTCATTTCATTCGCTAATTTGTGCATAATGCAACAATCCTTTCATATTAAACTTGTAGGCTAATTCAGAGTCTATGGACGCCGAATTGAGACAAGTCGCTAATGGTTTTGACTATAAGGTCCGTTCATTTGACAAGTACGACATCAACGGGTATCGCTTTCGTACCTATGGCAAAGAGCTATCTATGGCCGACCGAAAGTCAACAAATTGTTTTGTATCTGCTATCGGCGAAGGAGGTACCGAGTATTATGGGAGAGTTGAAGCAATTTACGAACTTCTGTTCTATGGTGAAAACCCACCGAATGTCGTAGTCTTCAAATGTTATTGGTTTCAGCCGAAGGAGACTAGAAGGACTCATGAACATGTAGGGCTAGTTGCAATCAACCAAAGCACTCATTTAGATGTTCCTGATGTCTATATTATGGCTCAACAGGCGACCCAAGTATTCTATCTACCGTGGGCCTGCCAAACTAATCCAAATCTGAAAGGTTGGGATGTCGTTTATGAAGTGCCGCCACGTGCTAGACTTTCTCCCCCAAAGGAAGAGGATTATGAACCTCACATTAACCCAGACACATATGAAGGAGAATTCTTCCAAGAGGTACGTCTTTCCAAAAAGCATTTCAAGAACCGCTATACTTCACCCCAAAACATTGAAGTAGACAGCGACAATGAATCTGACATCACCCCAGAGGAGGAACAAGAAGAGCCGGAACAAGAAGAGGTTACTGCTGCGGATGACCTGTCAATGCTTGACCGATTACGTCAAGGTGGCCTTGCACATGTTGATGCCAATGAACCCTATGAGCCCGTCATTGATTATAGTGATGATGATGATTATGCATTTATTGATGATACTGATCGAGATTATTAGTAGTGTTAGGTATTACATTTTTTTATGTTGTACTTGATGATGATACACTTAAGTGATACACATATTATTATTCATGTCGGTCTTTTTTTATGTTGTACTAATTTCGTTTACTGTTTGTCATGGCAGGTGTTGAAAGATGGTGGGCGCTGGTCGGGAGCATGGTCTGAGGTCTTCCATTCCAGTCGCACCTCTCCGCCGAGCGTTGCTCGACAGTATGGCCACACCGCCGGGCCCTTCTTCGTCGACCGCGGTGCCCAGCAGGGGACGAGGTAGGAAGAGAGGAGGTGGGGCACGTGGTCGTGGGAGAGGAGGTAGGGTGAATGCTACGGCGCCTTCCTCGCCGCCACCCCCAGCTGTTTCACCCGAGCACGTGACTGCTAGGGTGGACTCATCCGAGGAGGAGGCTACACAGACTCCGGTCCACGAGCCTCCGGTCCACGGGTCTTGAGCCCACGAGCCTCGGGTCGACTGGCCTTCGGCCCACGAGAGTTCGTCCCACGTGACCCCGGAGGAGCACACGTCCGGATGGGGTACCTGGCCGGATCAGCCCGAGGAGCCGAGTGGCCATGCTGATGATGGCGGGGAGCCGACTGATCTTGAGGAGGAGGGGGGCACCGTCTACCAGCGTGGTGCTACACGGCTCTCGTCCGTGCCGGTGACCCGCGAGCAGAAGTGGTTGATTTTCCCTGATGGCGAGAGGTACGTAAGTGCATTTAATATTTTTGTACCTTGTGCATTCATGTTTTTTCAAATAACTAATGCGTTGGCCTTGTCATGCTGCAGGGGTTGGGACCACCATCATAGTGTCCGCCGGCCCAACTCCGTCCTTGGAGTTCTTTGCCGGCAAAACTTCCCGGGGTTTGTCACGTTGCCTGGTGAGGGTCGGCTTCTAGAGCTTGGATTGAGCTGGGAGCACTACGTGGCTGCCCCGGCCCCGCCGGATGAGATTATCGACGGTGTCGTGTGCGACACGAGGGCAGACATGGTGATCAGAAAGTTCTGGGTAATTTATCCTTTACACATTTAAAAATCTTCAACTAGCTAATTATTAATTGTACTAATCAATATTGTCTCATTTGATTGCAGACATTCTACAGGTGTGAGGAGGGATACGAGGAGGACGCGGCACATGTTATCGAGAACGTCTGCAAGCGCCTACTCCAGAACTTACGGCACGCGGCTCGGGTGCAGGCTGTTCGAGACTACTACGCCTTGCGTGGTATCAAGAAGACCAAGCCGGCGTG
Source organism: Triticum aestivum (assembly GCF_018294505.1). Lineage (NCBI taxonomy): Eukaryota > Viridiplantae > Streptophyta > Magnoliopsida > Poales > Poaceae > Triticum > Triticum aestivum. The sequence continues at coordinate 793,705,216 of NC_057798.1, read as the reverse complement.
CCGTGATAAGTTCCTGAGTAAGGAGCAGTACATGAAGGTAATTCTTAAGGCCTTCTCTACTTAAGTTCCTTCATTTAGTAATTCTTAGCCGTAGCGCTCAAGTTTCTATTTGCTAACTTAGGTGCCTCCGAGATGGTGTGCGGATCGGATGGATTGTTGGGAGGTGTTGGTCGATGAGTGGTGCTCAAAACAATGGCTAGCCCTCCACAACGAGGCCAAGGACAAACGTGCCCAAATGGAAGGTGTGCCACACCATCAAGGCAGCTCCAACTTATATCAGTTCGGGCGCAACTGGGTATGTGGTTTGCTTCATGATTCATGCAATTCATTCATCATGCTAGCTTGAGCCCTTTAATTACTAATTTTCATTGTTTCTCTCTTTCAGGCATGCTACAATAAGGCAGATAAGGTGACAGAGGTGTACGACCTATATGCCATGGCCCACACTGCCTCTTTCAAGAAAGTCAAGGCTTTCTCTCAGTCCGACCTCGATGATGCAAACAACTTCACCAACATCTCCTCCCACAACAAGATCGTGAAATATAGAGATGAGGGGAAGGCGAGGAAAGGGGAGGACTTTAACCCGAGCCAGGGTCCCATTGATCCAGAGCTGTTGATGATATCTGGTGGCGGCAGGTCCCATGGCTCCATAGCCATTGGAGATGGACTTATCCGTTGTCCTAGCACTCTCCCGGAGATCAAGGCGCGCCAGTCGAGCTCCGCTCCTGAGATAAGGCCTCGTGAACGGCCAGTGCAACTCGCCATCAAGGTTAGCGATACGTACTCAGTTATCTCTCTCCATTGCATTGTGTGTGCTTCCATCAATGATTACAAATGGTCATGTGAGTGGTGTTGCAGGATGCTATACAGAGTGAGAGAGATAGAATGGAGAAACTTCTGGCGGAGGCGGCGGAGAGGCAGCGGGAGTTGGAGGAGAGGACGACAAAGATGATGGAGGAGGAGAGGGCACGGAATGACATGCAGGCAAGGGCCATGTACGAGCTCCTTGTGGTAAGTTTCTTCTGCAGATTAGCCAAAACATTCATGTAGTGTTTGTCTCATTACTAACTAGTATGGCTGAGTCGTCAAAACCAAATGTGCAGTCTGTGTGCGAGAAGACGGGTCAGACCGCTCCGCCGATGCCAGTGATTGCTCCTGGGACCATGGTGAGTTTTATTTGAATGGACATTACTTGCTAGTCTTAACATTTGAGTGTCATCATGCTAACGAGACATTGGAAATGATCTTTGGTGCAGCGTAACTCCAGACAAGCATCGCATGATCCTTCTCCAGCTACCGACACAAGCCACCCTGCTCCTACACCTCCTGGATCTTGGTAAGTTTATCTAGTGTTTTGCTTAACACATGCATAAAGACCTAGACTTAGCTTTATTTCCTCCAATGCTTACCATAATGACCTAGACTTAGCTTCTTCTCCTCCAAAATGACTTAATAAGCTTACTGACCTCCAAAACCATCCATTTTACCTAAGTTAGCTCTAAAACGATCTGTACTTAGCTTACTTATGTCAAAAATTGCATAATTAGCTTAGTTAGCTCATAGACGATCCATTTTACCTAAGTTAGCTCTAAAATGACCCATTTTACCTAGGTTAGCTTATAAATGATCCAGTTCATCCAAGTTAGCTCAAAAATGACCCATTTTACCTAGATTAGCTCCTAAATGATCCATTTTACCTACGTTAGCTTTAAAATGACCCATTTCACCTAGGTTAACTCCAAAATGACCCATCTTACCTAGGTTATCGCATAAACGATCCATTTCAACTAATTTAGCTCATAAACGATCCATTTCACCAAGTTAGCTAAAAAACGATCCATTTCACCTAAATTAGCTCTTAAATGATCCATTTCACCTAAGTTAGCTCAAAAAGATCCATTTCAACTAAATTAGCTCATAAATGATCCATTTCACCTAAGTTAGCTCAAAAACGATCCATTTCAACTAAGTTAGCTCATAAATGATCCATTTCACCTAAGTTAGCTAAAAAACGATCCATTTCACCTTAGTTACCTCAAAAACGATCCATTTGACCTTAGTTAGCTCATAAACGACCCATTTCAACTAAGTTAGCTCATAAATGATCCATTTCACCTTAGCTAGCTCATAAATGACCCATTTCAACTTAGTTAGCTCATATATGATCCATTTCACGTAAGTTAGCTCATAAATGATATACTCTTCTTGTTCTAGTCTTCTTCTTGTTCTACTCTTATTGTTCTAGTCTTCTTCTTGTTCTACTCTTCTTCTTGTTCTAACTTTCTTATTTTTCATTTTGCAGATTTCATTCACTTGACGAAAGCTTGCATAGATGGAGTGCTCCATATCCCTTTCTCTGTTTCTTTTGTATCGTTGAACTATGCATGTATCGTTGGATGAAACTGTTGTAATATATATGGTTGGATGCCTCTATGTTGAACTTGTTATGTATGATGGAACTATGCATGTAATATATATGGTTGGATGATGAAGTTATGTGTTGGATATCTTATATGTTTGCTCTGTAATGGCCTATTGAAATATATTTATATATGTCATATATATTTGTGATGAAAATTGTTGGATTTAATAAAAAACAGATAAAAGAGCCAATATGCAGGCTCTTTGTCATCTGCCACCGACGGCAACGGGCTCTTTGCCGTCTGCCGCGGACGGCAAAGAAGACACGTGGCATCTAGCTATGCTTCCTGGGAGCTGACCCATTTGGTCAGTTTGCCTACAGTGGCAGACGACAAAGACTTTGCCATCAGTGGCGGACGGCAAAGAACCTGCACTTTGCCATCAGTGGCAGACGGCAAAGAACCTGCCATGTAGTGACGTGTAGATGACATCATACGGCGGACGGCAAAGACACTAGAAATTTTGCCGTCAGCGGCGGACGGCAAAGGCCTGCCGTTAGCCACTTAACGGACTGACAGCGCAATTATTGCCGTCCGCTCTCTTTGCCGTCCGCCGCAGACGGCAAAGGGCCTTTGCCGTAAGCCGCCAGGAAGCAGACGGCAAAGTAGCTGTTTACTGTAGCCTACTTTGCCTGAGCCTTTTGCCGTCCGCGGCTGATGGCAAAGGCCTTTGCCGTCCGCCGTTCATGCCTTTGCCGTCCGCCGTGGCAGACGGCAAAGTAGCTGATTCCTGTAGTGTTTGGGTTCGAGCTTATCAACCTGAAACTTTTTCACATAAGCGTCGCAACCCCAAACTTTTAAGAAACGACAACTAGGTTTCTCTAAACCATAGTTCATACAGTGTCATCTCAATGGAATTACGTGGCGCCCTATTTAAAGTGAGTGCGGTTGTCTCTAATGCCTAACCCATGAACGATAGTGGTAATTTGATAAGTGATATCATGGTACACACCATATCCAATAGGGTGCAACTATGATGTTCGGACACACCATCACACTATGGTGTTCCAGGCGGTATTAATTGTGAAACAATTTCCACAATGTCTTAATTGTGTGCCAAAGCTCGTAACTCAGATACTCATCTCTATGATCATATCATAGACATTTTATCCTCTTGTCACAATGACCTTCAACTTCACTCTGAAATTTCTTGAACCCTTCAATAATTCAGACTTGTGTTTCATCAAGTAAATATTCAGTATCTACTTAAATCATCTGTGAAGTAAAACATAATGATACTCACTGCATGCCTCAGCACTCATTGGACTGCACACATCAAAGTGTGTTACTTCCAAATAGTTGCTATCTTGTTCCATCTTACTGAAACCGAGGCTTTTCAGTCATCTTGCCTATGTGGTATGATTTGCATATCTCAAGTGATTCAAAATCAAGTGAGTCCAAATGATCCATCTGCATGGAGTTTCTTCATGCGTATACACAAATAGACATGGTTCGCATGTCTCAAACTTTTCAAAACAAGTGAGTCCAAAGATCCATCAACATGGAGCTTCTTCATGCGTTTTATACCAATATGACTTACATGGCAGTGCCACAAGTAAGTGGTACTATCATTACTATCTTATATCTTTTGGCATGAAAATGTGTATCACTACGATCGAGATTCAGTAAACCATTCTTTTAGGTGCAAGACCATTGAAGGTATTATTCAAATAAACAGAGTAACCATTATTCTCCTCAAATGAATAACCGTATTGCGATAGACATAATCCAATCATGTCTATGCTCAACGCAAACACCAAATCTAGATGGTAGAGGGAGCGTGCGATGCTTGATCACATCAACCTTGGAAACACTTCCAACACGTATCGTCAGCTCACCTTTAGCTAGTATCCGTTTATTCCGTAGCTTTTATTTCGAGTTACTAACACTTAGCAACCGAACCGGTATCTAATACCCTGGTGCTACTAGGAGTACTAGTAAAGTACACATTCACATAAAGTATATCCAATATACTTCTATCGACCTTGCCAGCCTTCTCATCTACCAAGTATCTAGGGTAATTCTGCTCCAGTGATTGTTCCCCTTATTACAGAAGCACTTAGTCTCGGGTTTGGGTTCAACCTTAGGTTTCTTCACTGGAGCAGCAACTAATTTGCCGTTTTCATGAAGTGTCCCTTCTTGCCCTTGCCCTTCTTGAAACTAGTGGTTTCACCAACCATCAACAATTGATGCTCCTTCTTGATTTCTACTTTCACGGTGTCAAACATCGTGAATACCTCAAGGATCATCATATCTATCCCTGATATGTTACAGTTCATCATGAAGCTCTATCAGCTTGGTGGCAATGACTTTGGAGAAACCTCACTATCTTATCTGGAAGATCAACTCCCACTAGATTCAAGTGATTGTTGCACTCAGACAATCTGAGCACAAGATCAATGATTGAGATTTTCTCCCTTAGTTTGCAGGCTAAGAAAATCGTCGGAGGTCTTATACCTCTTGACGTGGGCACGAGCCTGAAATCCCAATTTCAGCCCTCGAAACATCTCATATGTTCCGCGACGTTTTGAAAACGTCTTTGGTGCCTCAACTCTAAACCGTTTAACTAAACTATCACGTAGTTATCAAAACGTGTATGTCTGATGTTCGTAACATCCACAAATGACGTTTGGGGTACTGCACACTGAGCGGTGCATTAAGGACATAAGCTATCTACTGTCCGCATAATCGCTACTGTCAACTTTCAACTATATTTTTCTCTAGGAACATATCTAAACAATGGAACTAAAGCGCGAGCTTACGACATAATTTGCAAAGATCTTTTGACTATGTTCAGGATAATTAAGTTCATCTCATGAACTCCCACTCATATTGACATCCCTCTAGTCATCTAAGTGGTTACATGATCCGAGTCAACTAGGCCGTGTCCGATCATCACGTGAGACGGACTAGTCATCATCGGTGAACATCTTCATGTTGATCGTATCTACTATACGACTCATGCTCGACCTTTCGGTCTCTTGTGTTCCGAGGCCATGTCTTTACATGCTAGGCTCGTCAAGTTAACCTAAGTGTTTCGCGTGTGTAAATCTGGCTTACACCCGTTGTATGTGAACGTAAGAATCTATAGCACCCGATCATCACGTGGTGCATCGAAACGACGAACTTTTGCAACGGTGCACAGTTAGGGGGAACACTTTCTTGAAATTTTAATAAGGGATCATCTTATTTACTACCATCGTTCTAAGCAAATAAGATGCATAAACATGATAAACATCACATGCAATCAAAAGTGACATGATATGGCCAATATCATTTTGCTCCTTTTGATCTCCACCTTCGGGGCTCCATGATCATCATCGTCACCGGCATGACACCATGATCTCCATCATCATGATCTCCATCATCGTGTCTTCATGAAGTTGTCTCGCCAACTATTACTTCTACTACTATGGCTACCGGTTAGCAATAAAGTAAAGTAATTACATGGCGTTGTTCAATGACACACAGGTCATACAATAAATTAAGACAACTCCTATGGCTCCTGCCGGTTGTCATACTCATCGACATGCAAGTCGTGATTCCTATTACAAGAACATGATCAATCTCATACATCACATATCATTCATCACATTCTTCTTGGCCATATCACATCACATAGCATACCCTGCAAAAACAAGTTAGACGTCCTCTAATTGTTGTTTGCATGTTTTACGTGGCTGATATGGGTTTCTAGCAAGAACGTTTCTTACCTACGCAAAACCACAACGTGATATGCCAATTGCTATTTACCCTTCATAAGGACCCTTTTCATCGAATCCGTTTCGACTAAAGTGGGAGAGACTGGCACCCGCTAGCCACCTTTTGCACCAAGTGCATGTCAGTCGGTGGAACCTGTCTCACGTAAGTGTACGTGTAAGGTCGGTCCAGGCCGCTTCATCCCACAATACCATTGAAACAAGATTGGACTAGTAACGGTAAGCATATTGAACAAAATCAATGCCCACAACTACTTTGTGTTCTACTCGTGCAAAGAATCTACGCAATAGACCTAGCTCATGATGCCACTGTTGGGGAACGTAGCAAAAATTCAAAAATTTCCTACGTATCACCAAGATCTATCTATGGAGAGACTAGCAACGAGGGGAAGGAGAGTGCATCTACATACCCTTGTAGATTGCTAAGCGGAAGCATTCAAGAGAATGGGGTTGAAGGAGTCATACTCGTCGTGATCCAAATCACCAGAGATCCTAGTGCCGAACGGACGGCACCTCCGCGTTCAACACACGTACAGCCCGGTGACGTCTCCCATGCCTTGATCCAGCAAGGTGAGAGGGAGAGGTTGAGGAAGACTCCATCCAGCAGCAGCACAATGGTGTGGTGGTGATGGAGGAGCGTGGTAGTCCAGCAGGGCTTCGCCAAGCACCGCGAGATATGAGGAGAAAGAGAGGTAGGGCTACGCCAACAGGAGAAGAAACTCATGTGTTGGGCTGCTCCTATGCCTCCACTATATATAGGGGGAGAGGGGGCTGCGCCCCCACCTAGGTTTCCACCCCTAGGGGACGGCGGACAGCCCTAGATCCCATCTAGGGGGGCGGCCAAGGGGTGGAGAGGGGGAAACTTGCCCCCAAGTAAGGTCGATGCGGCCCCTCCCCCAACCCTAGGCGCCTTGGGCCCTTGTGGGGGGGGGGGCGCACCAGCCCACCTGGGGCTGGTCCCCTCCCACCCTTGGCCCATGAAGCCCTCCGGGGCCGGTGGCCCCACTTGGTGGACCCCCGGGACCCTCCCGGTGGTCCCGGTACGTTACCGATAAAACCCGACACTTTTCCGGTGACCAAAACAGGACTTCCCATATATAAATCTTTACCTACGGACCATTCTGGAACTCCTCGTGACGTCCGGGATCTCATCCGGGACTCCGAACAACATTTGGTAACCACATACAAACTTCCTTTATAACCCTAGCATCATCGAACCTTAAGTGTGTAGGCCCTACGGGTTCGGGAATCATGTAGACATGAGCGAGACGTTCTCCGGTCAGTAACAAACAGCGGGATCTGGATACCCATGTTGGCTCCCACATGTTCCATGATGATCTCATCGAATGAACCACGATGTCAAGGACTCGATCGATCCTGTATACAATTCCCTTTGTCTAGCGGTATTGTACTTGCTCGAGATTCGATCGTCGGTATACCGATACCTTGTTCAATCTCGTTACCGGCAAGTCTCTTTACTCGTTCCGTAACACATCATCCCGTGATCAACCCCTTGGTCACATTGTGCACATTATGATGATGTCCTACCGAGTTGGCCCAGAGATATCTCTCCGTTTACACGGAGTGACAAATCCCAGTCTCGATTTGTGCCAACCCAACAGACACTTTCGGAGATACCTGTAGTGCACCTTTATAGCCACCCAGTTACGTTGTGATGTTTGTGACACCCAAAGCATTCCTACGGTATCCGGGATTTGCACAATCTCATGGTCTAAGGAAATGATACTTGACATTAGAAAAGCTTTAGCATATGAACTACGATCTTTTTGCTAGGCTTAGGATTGGGTCTTGTCCATCACATCATTCTCCTAATGATGTGATCCCATTATCAATGAAATCCAATGTCCATGGTCAGGAAACCGTAACCATCTATTGATCAACGAGCTAGTTAACTAGAGGCTTACGAGGGACATGGTGTTGTCTATGTATCCACACATGTATCTGAGTTTCCTATCAATACAATTATAGCATGGATAATAAACGATTATCATGAACAAGGAAATATAATAATAACTAATTTATTATTGCCTCTAGGGCATATTTCCAACACTCCCACACTTGGACCATGCAGCCCTCTGGGGCCGGTGGCCCCACTTGGTGGACCCCCGGGACCCTCCCGGTGGTCCCGGTACATTACCGATCGATAACACCCGAAACTTTTCCGGTGACCAAAATAGGACTTCCCATATATAAATCTTTACCTCCGAACCATTCCGGAACTCCTCGTGACGTCTGGGATCTCATCCGGGACTCCTAACAACATTCGGTAACCACTTATATCTATTCCCTATAACCCTAGCGTCATCGAACCTTAAGTGTGTAGACCCTACGGGTTCGGGAACAATGCAGACATGACTGAGAAGTTCTCCAGTCAATAACCAACAGCGGGATCTGGATACCGATGTTGGCTCCCACATGTTCCACGATGATCTCATCGGATGAACCACGATGTCAAGGACTCAATCAATCCCGTATACAATTCCCTTTGTCTAGCGGTATTGTACTTGCCCGAGATTCGATCATCGGTATGCCAATACCTTGTTCAATCTCGTTACCGGCAAGTCTCTTTACTTGTTCCGTAACACATCATTCCGCGATCAACCCCTTGGTCACATTGTGCACATTATGATGATGTCCTACCGAGTGGGCCCAGAGATACCTCTCCGTCACACGGAGTGACAAATCCCAGTCTCGATTTGTGCCAACCCAACAGACACTTTCGGAGATACCCGTAGTGCACCTTTATAGCCACCCAGTTACGTTGTGACGTTTGGTACACCCAAAGCATTCCTACGGTATCCGGGAGTTGCACAATCTCATTGTCTAAGGAAATGATACTTGACATTAGAAAAGCTTTAGCATACGAACTACACGATCTTTGTGCTAGGCTTAGAATTGGGTCTTGTCCATCACATCATTCTCCTAATGATGTGATCCCGTTATCAACGACATCCAATGTCCATGGTCAGGAAACCGTAACCATCTATTCATCAACGAGCTAGTCAACTAGAGTCTTACTAGGGACATGGTGTTGTCTATGAACCCACACATGTATCTGAGTTTCCTACCAATAAAATTATAGCATGGATAATAAACGATTATCATGAACAAAGAAATATAATAATAATAATAACTAATTTAATATTGCCTCTAGGGCATATTTCCAACACGAGGTATGTGCGATAGGTTCCTTGAGTTGGACGATAATCGACGCTTTAGCATTAAGCTCGAGGAGACTTTCGATGTTGAAACGGTACGCAATGACAACAAGAGTTGTTTTCGTAATTAATTAAGCACGACTTCAACTATTTCAACGTGTACTTTTCATCTTTTCCAATTCGACTACCTTATCCCATGCTATGCAAGACGCTATGTCTTGGAGAGGATTGGTTTTGAAGACCATGAAAGTATGGAGACAAAGAAAATTCACCTAAGGACCCATCATGGTGTGGATTTTGAAGTAAAGTTGTACAATTCTGAGAGTGTAACCCATTTTGGTTGCAAAAATTGGGAAGCACTTTGCAAGATGTATGGTTTTGATGAGGGTATGCTTGTCACCATGGATCTTGGTGATCCTAAAATCGAGTAAGACAATATGGACATTTGGGTCCTTGTTGATACACTTCCAATTCTTCCCCTATGTGAGCTTCTGAAACATAGTTATTAAGTAATTCATATTGTTTATTTCAAAATAGTTGATAACATATTTCCATTGACAGCTTATTTTCATTCTTCAAAAAATGTGCGGAAGATGGTAGACAAAACCAAATACACTGATGGTACCGAATTAACTTATCAGGTGAAAAATCATCTGATCCCAATTTGTACTGATCTTGAGAATTACAATATATACAATCGAACTCCTCAACATTATGGTCAATACGTGCCACTAGTGCACGTGTTGAACTACATTAACTACCGTGGAGATACCCTGGTAAGCATTTTACTATTACGACATTCGTGCATCTTTTGCATACTTATAAAACTAGTACATCATTGCAAACTACGAAGTTAATTATTGCTATGTTTTCCAACAGATAATCCCGAATGATTGTGTGCCTCATCTGATGTATCAGCACGGTCGCCTTGATGTTTTGAACATACAACCAGGTCGTCCTACGAATCTCAACTGTCCATACCGGATATCTAAAAGAAGTGGACACATGACAATCAAAGAATGGAAAAAATGTATGGACAGTCGTAAGGAGGTTCTTGGAAGCAAAAGGAAGCGAAGCGCAAGAATTGGAGACGGGATGATCTCCATTCTCCATAATGGAGAGTCAGGGTCTATATTGTTTTATGCTATTTTACCTTAAAGAGGGTATTTATACCTAATACCGATGATCATGTGCTAATAACAATTAAGTAGGGTTGGTTCGATGACTATGAGGATGATGATCGTATGACTTGTTATTAATAACGAGTAGAAATTGTATGATGAAGATTAATTAGTAGGACTTGTTATTATGTATGATGATGCATGATGCGAGCGGGTGAAATGAACATTGATTGGATTGAAGTGAAGGCAACATGCATGTGGTGCATGTCGAAAGTAGTACAATCCAAACTTGATCAAGTTAGGATTAATATTACTTTCGACATGCACCACATGTTGCCTTCACTTCAATCTAAGCCATGTTAACGTTAGGCATAGCAGTAGCGTTGGTAAACCAAGCACGGAGATATATAAGAGAGAACACTTCTCTCTATTAGCTAGCTAATAACAACCTAAATTAACCCCCAAAACCCCTAAACCAGCCCTTTAAAAAAACCTCAGCTCCAGCCAGCTGCTGACGCGTGGATGCCTATTGGTCCCGGTTGGTGTCACCATCCGGGACCAAAGGCCCCCTGCCTGGGCTGGCTGCAGCGGTCACGTGGAGGCCCATCTATCCCGATTCGTGTAAGAACCGGGACTAAAGGCCAAGGGCATTCGTAACGACCTTTTAGTCCCGGTTCCAAAACCGGGACAGAAGGCCCTTATGAACCAGAACAAAAGGCCCTTTTTCTATTAGTGACGGTTGCTTGATTTGTTGGACAGAACGAGAAGATTTTATTTTTCATGTATGACCAAGTCTTAGGGCCTTTTTTACTCCTAGGATTCTCAAAATCGGAAGGTGCAGTTTTGCTGTAGTGCACTGAACTTGAGAAGATTATTTTTTGTTTCATCTCTCCACATGTGCTCATATGATCAAGTCTCATTGTACATTGGGGGTAGGGCGTTTCGGTGCCCAGGCTCATCTGCACCCGGTTAGAAAAAAATTCGTAAAAAATTCAAAATAAGAATTAAAAAATTCTACAACAAAATTGTGCGGTAGAAAATTTGATGCGTGAGGCCCGCTCGAAATTTCAGATCATTTGGACATCTGAGCAGCTCAGCAAAAGAGACACATAGGGCCAAAACGGTACATGATCAGTCTTTTTTTGTGGAGAGATCCTCAGATGTCCAAATGATTTGAAAATTGGAGCTGACGTCACGCATGAAATTTTCTACCGCACAATTATTTTGGAATTTTTTGAATTTTCTAGTATTTTCTTTTCGTCGGCGCGGATGCAGATGAGCTCGGGGCGCAGAGATGGATTTTCGATACATTGGGAGCTAACACCTACAAGTCAGTATCTAAGGATAGATAAATTTACTTGATTATGTATACATGGTTGTCACAATTTACAACTAATAGTTGATACTCCAGGTTGTGTGCACCTGGTGCAGCAGGCTGATTGTGTACACTCTGAATTACGGAGGCGAAAATCCGGAGTACCAATTAATTAGTGCCTATGGTCGGGTTTATGGGGTTGGCATGGGTTTTTAGTTCCTTAATTTGACTAACTAAAAACATACCATTTCATTCATATTCGACTTAAATTCTAAACATATAATTCTGGTGACATATAATGTATACTTACATTATTCAAATTGACGACATATGAACATGCGTGTGCCCTTCGACCGGTCCGGATGGAGCTTGCACGTGGTAGACCGCCTCGAGTGTATCACTGCTTTGCACATCTCTACTCGAGGTAGCAACGAGCATTAAGTGCATCTCCAGCCGCGCCCCCAACAGGCCTTCCTCAGGCGATTTTGCCGCGCCGGCGCCAAAAAAAGACACCAGTCGCGTCCCCAGAAGCCCGTTTTTCGTCGGCTCGGGCCAAAACTGGTGCCGGCGGACCCAGGCCGAAGCCGGCGCCCTGGGGGGCGCTTGGGGAGCCGGCACAAGCGAAAAAGGCGCGTGGGCCCGCCCTGGAGGTGACCCGAGGGCCTTTCCCGCCGTTTCTTGACGCTTTTCCCTCGCATCTCTCCCGCTCGCTCGCCTTCCTCCGGCCATTCTCTCCCTTTCTCCCGCCAAACCCCCTCCCGCTCGCCGCGAAGAAGTACGCCATGCCGCGCGCGGCGGCAACCGCGACTGGCGCCGTGGCCCAGCCGAAGCAGAGGAAGCCGAGGGCGCCACCATCGAAGCCACCGGGCCTGTCGAACGCTGGGTGGAGGGTGGAAGTTCAGCGGCGCGAAGCAGTCACCGCCGACAGGCGGAACAGGGCCATAGCCAAGAAGGCCCGCGACAACGCGGCGCGCGCGGCGGCGTCTTCCTCATCGGTCGACCAGGCGGGGATGAATCCACCCGTCATCAGCCACGCCCAGTACGCGCCCTGGGGACAGCAAGGCGCCGGATCTCCATGGGGTTCATCGTCGCCCGGCTACGCCGACGGCGACGTGCACGGTGGGTTCAACCCAAACGTGACCTTCCCTCATGGTCACCCCGCTACGCACACGCCCTCGCCCGCCTTCGTCGGCGTGCAGTACCCTCCATACAACTACTCGCCGCCCGCCGCCTACGCGTCCACACCGGTGCCCCATCTCTACAGTGGACCCCTAACCTTCTCGCACCTCGGCCACACCGACGACACGGGAGCCGACATGGACGACATCATCGCGACAGGATCGACCGCGGCCGCCGCGTCTCCCGGGTTTGCCACCCAGGACGAGGTAGTGGACCTCAGCGGCGACATGGAGGCCGAGCTCGGCTACGTCTACGGCGACGACGCGCAGGAACCCGAGGAGGAGAAGGAGGACGAGGACGAGGAGGAGGAGGAGGAGCCGGCTCCTGTTCCGACCAAGGGGCGCCAGAAGAAGAAGAAGCGGGCGGCTAGGTCAGGCGAACCGCGCATCAAGTGGACGTCCAAGGAGGAGGAATGCCTCGCCGAAGCATGGAAAGTCGTCTGCCTCGATCCGACCACTGGCGCGAACCAAAGCTTGGAGACGTACTGGGACCGCATCAAGGCCGAGTTCGACGAGCGGAAGCTCGTCGACCCCTACTTCAAAGGCGTCTACATGCAGCGCGGCTCCAAGGCGATGGCGAACCATTGGGGGCGCATCCAGTTGGCGTGCAACAAATGGCATGGAATCGTCGAGGAGGTCGCGGCTCGCCCGGAGAGCGGCGCCAGCATTGAGGATCAGGTACGCACGCCGTTTGCCCGCATATCTTCGTCCCCTACGCCCGCCGCCCGCCAACTGTTCGTCCCTCCACGCAGCTGCTGCGTATGTTCGCCATGTATCGGGGCGACAACCAAGACACCGGCTTCAAGCACCTCCACGTCTACAAGCGCATTGACAAGTGCGAGAAGTGGGCGGAAGTCCGACGTGCCCTCGACAAGGCCAAGGAGACATACAAGCCGGACGCGACGACTCCGGGCGCGTCAGAGGGGCGGCCGGACGGCCACAAATTGGCATAGAAGGGGAAAAGCGCCGACGCGGCAACCGCGTGAGTGTAGGAGTCCATCGAGCATTGCCTCGCCGACGCCCAGGCCCGAGCCGTCCTACGCGAAGAGAAGACCGAGGCGCGGTGGTCGTCGCTAATGAAGAACAACGCCATCAAGCTCGACCTGCTCCGGACGAACGTCGCCGCGAAGAAGAGGAACACCAACATGGCTTTTCTGATGGGCGGGGCGGACATGCTCCAGAGCAACGACGAGAAGCTCAAGGCGTGGTACCTGGTGCAGCGCGGCCTCATCCTAAACGAGCTGCCGACGGCAACGCCGACGACGCCGACGACGCCCACGACCACACGGACGCCAAGCCCGAACGACGCCTCTATATCGTCGCCCAGCAGTGCCGAAGCCGCGCTGATGCAGCCCAGCACCGAAGCAGCTCCGACACCGACGAGCCCGCGCACGCCGACTCCGCCAATGCCTGGAGCCGACCCCGCCGAGTAAATCGTCGCGCACGCGAACTTGCGGCGGCGGCGCTCTGTTTTTTGTAACGCCAGACTACGTCCGATCGCCGGATTTGCGGCGTCTTTTGAGAGCGGGAACGACCAAGTTTAAATTTCCCGCATCCTGAGGCCGGCGCGTGGGGGCGTGACTGGAAGCTAGGTCGCCCCCAGGAGCCGAACTAGCGAAGGCACGCCCCCAGGCCGCTCTATTTAGGCGCCCTGGGGGGCCGAACGGCTGGAGATGCCCAAAGTAAGAGAAGACTTAGATCAGTCTCAACCAATGAATGGAAGGGGGGAGACTTCACGACAACCAAGTACTCAACTTCACGACAACTTGTACTCTTTGTCAACCAATGGAGTATAGTACAGTTTTTCAAGGTGTAGTTTCTGAAAAGAGATCTGCCATTGATGGCCAGATCGGGAAGACTTTATTTTCATGTATGACCTAGTCTTAAGTCTTAGGGACCAATCACATGTATGCATAAGTCTCAAATCATTAAATTTAGATAAAATCCCTAAGTAACAATGCATTGTGGTAGTTGTCTCTTAAGTTTTCATACCTCCTAGAAATAAAATGAAGGGTGTGCACACTTTAAGAAATTGAGGTATATTTCAATTCAATTAGTTTGCATGGGCCAAAATCAGTTAATCTTTACATGGTGAGAAAATGTATTCCAAAAACCTGGGTGTGCCATGGTAAAACTATGTGACCGACTATGGTGTTTAAGTACTGCCTAGGCACTAGGCATAGGCTAACCGCCTCGATTACACCTAGGGCTTTTTCCAACTTTGTAATTACGTAGCTATTGCTCCTGCTTTTTGAAAGAAAAACTTGATGTTGCTAATCGATCGGCCGTTGCTAACTTGTTATGCTACTAGCCTACTGCCCACTAGTCTACTACTCCCTCCGTCCGGAAATACTTGTCATCAAAATGAATAAAATGGGATGTATCTAGATGTATTTTAGTTTTAGATACATCCTTTTTTGTCCATTTTGATGACAAGTATTTTCGGACGGAGGGAGTATATGTTAATTACCAAAACAATACATGTCTAACATTTTTCTTTGCTAGAAAAACTCTCGATCAATCCATCATCTATCATGACAGTACAAAAAACAGTAGAAATAACATAAAATACACGTCACTTGTTTGTAGTTGTGTGACATGTAGTTGCTTGGTAGTTTTATTATTCGTGTTAACTTTGGTTTGATTGGTATTTACGAAAACCATACCGAAATAGTATGGTATTTACCGAAATCGAATTGTATACTCATTTCATATCGTATTAACCATTGTATCAAACAATATTTATCGAAGCCGCAAAAAGAACGTGTTTACCAATTGACCTTTTTAAGGGATATATTTACCAATTAACCTTAGTAATCAAACTGTATTAACCACATTAGCCAAGCAGGGCTAATTGGATTTTTGCATGTGAAGGTAATGGGCATTTTATGTCTGGAGGCCCAGCTGAAATCGCTTCATTAAAAGCAACACCGCAAAAGCATGCGTAGACGATGGGCTAGAACTGCAAGTTCAGACAAATCGTGGCACGGCCGGCCAAGTGCTGGTGTCATCTCTTGGCGCAAGCCTCCAGGTTAAATAGTTCAGTTCACACTTGAGCTCTCTGCGGCAGTACAGTTTCCAGTACGCTAGTTGTTCCATCTCAGTGCTAACAGGCTAGGTTTTTGCACTCGCAAAGGCGCGCGGAGCTCACCCATTCAGAAAGAATGCTACCTAGCATTTGCCATTTGATTCGGCTGCTTACCATCATCCTCATGCTGTTCTTTATGTGCTTCTGCCAGCTTTCGAGCATTTCAGCACACCCCTCTTATTACTCTTATCGTAAGTATTCATCTTTCTGTCACTTTCGAACGGTTTAGCAGGCGTCCCATATCGTAAGTATCCATGTCGTATAAGTGTATTATCATGTACTCTCTCTAAAGTAGCGATATCAATGCTCTTACATTTTTTTTACAGTGGGAGTACTAGTATGGCTTTCTAAACCAATTCGCAGTATAGGGGCTCTCTGTTCAGTAATAGTATAGTTATACATAGTTAGATACACATCCGATCTTCTCTCGTACCTACATTTTTACTTGTTCATCCCCTGATATTTTCCAAATCGTAACAGATCGACCCAAGCCGAGCCCACGGCGTCACCCTCCATGGTGGTGCCCATGGTGCCAATAGGAAGGGTACTGGTTCCAGACAATGGAACGTGTGAATATGTGGATGACGGCTGGTCTGAGGCATCTGTCATTTGGATGAGCTTGGTTTTTCGTTTTATACACGATCCATTGCGCACGAAGTCTTCTCCCTATAAATGGAGTGTTCATCACTCTACAGGAGATATTTACTTTCTGCAACTGTAGTCTGTCTACGTTTATCGAGATTATAACTCGTAATTTTTAAGATGATTTTTCCCCAGCAATTGCAGATTTGTAGAGTGTTTTCCATTTAGGATGTACTCCCTCCGTCCGAAAATACTTGTCATCAAAATGGACAAAAAAGGATGTATTTAGAACTAAAATACATCTAGATACATCCCCTTTTATTCATTTTGATGATAAGTATTTCCGGACGGAGGGAGTATTTAATAGGCAAAAGTTGAGTGCCATGTACCTGCAAATAAAGACCATCTCTGCTCCGAAAGACGAGTACGCATGCGAATGTGCAGCCTTAAAAAACAATGCCCCCTCTGATCTCAAATAAGTGTTGTGGTTTTAGTACCAACCAATATGGCCTTGTCTTCAGGTTCTAGAGGCCTCGTCTAAGAGCAACTCTAGCAGACCCCGCAAAATCCTGACCCGCAAAATGCGTTTGCAGTTTGACGTAAAACTCGTTGCGGGTCGAGAACGAGCACGGCGGATCAGAAACCGTAGATGAAACTGCATAATTTTAAAAAACAAATTCACGGGAGAAATTACACCATAGTAGTTCACCATCACATACTACATATATTAGTTCATCACATGATCAAACACTACAAACATTAGTTTATACTACATACTACAGCAGTACTAGTACTAGAAGTGGTGGGGATCTCACGGCGGCGAGCTCGCGGCCATAGACGACGCCGTGGAGGAGCTCAATCCTCCTCGCCGGAGCTGCCGAGGTCGATGTACTTCTCCCTCTGCTCCTTGTGGTGGCGCTGTCGAGGAGTGACCGCCTGCTTGAACACGAGGTCTTCGAGCTCCTCGTGGTGGCGCTGTCGCTCCGCCTCCTCGCGCAAGCTTCGCTCGGCAATGGCGGTCGCGACCGCGTCGACATCGGCAACGAAGTCCTCCGGCCCGATGACTCCGCGGCTGCCGAGCTCCTCGGGCTCCTGCTTCACGGGGACCTCCTCCGGCTCCTCCGACCACTCCCTCTTCACGGGGAGAAGGCCCGCGCCGAAAGATGAGGAGCTCCCGACGTACGAAGAAGATCTCGCCGCCGAGGACGAGCCCACGGCAGAGGACAGCGTACGGCCGTGACGACGGTCGTATTCGTCTGTCTCCTGGACGCTGAAGCTCGGCGGTGGCGAGAGGCCGTGGTTGGTCCACTTCCTCGCTCGCTTCCTCGCGCCGTCCGACCGGACGCGCCGCTCACGCTCGAGTTCGCTGCCGCCGCCGGATCTGCTCCCAGAGCTGCGTCTGGAGCTCCACATGCGGCCCCACATGGCGGATGGAGGCGGAAGGGGCTCGCCGGCGACGAGAAATGTGCGGTGGGGAGTGGGGGATTGGGCGAGGAGGCGGCGGCAGGGTGATAGGTTTCGATCCGCAAACGCGTCACGAACCCGTAGAAATACTGGTCGGGCCGGGCGGTTTGCTGGTCGCGGTAAATATTTATGCAGGCCGAGCGAGTATACGGGCTCTGTTCTGGCCAGAAAATCGGGCCGAGCCCGTATACTCGCCGGAATTTTGCGAGTCGGGGCCTTTTGCGGGGTCTGCTAGAGTTGCTCTAAGAGGTTCTTTCTACTCACATCCCCACGAGCTCTTAATTCCTATTGTTTTTTGGCGATAAAAATTCTAATCTATTTATTCACTATCGAGATAGTACAAAGAACACTAGATGTAAAAATTAGATCCAGTTCCATAAATCAGCTAGCAATGACTAGAAGCACTTAGATCTAAGTCCATAGATCACCCAACAATGACTACAAGCACTGAAGTGAGCCGAAGCCATGCCGCCGTCATCGCCCCTCCATCATCGAAAACCGAGCAAATATTATTGTAGTAGATAGTCGGAAAGTCATCGTGCTAAGGCCCCATAGGACCAGTGCACCAGAATAGCAACCATCGCCGATGAAGAGAAGCATAGATTGCAAGGATCCAACCTGCAAACACACACATACGTAGACGAACGAAGACCGGATCCAAGAAGAACCACCGAAGAAAAATGACGACCGGTTCCCACGAGATCCGGCGAAGACACACCTCAACACACCCTGCGACAATGCTAGAAACACCACTGAGATGAGGGCTAGGCAAGGAAAGCCTTATTTCACCTTCAGAAGCCGTTGCCGCCTTGTCTTACTATGCATGGCACAAACCCTAAAAATACTTTAGAAAACACCTAAAACAGAGCCCTCCCGCTGGCAAGCGCCGGGATTCGCCGTGTTTCCATGGTCCAAGGACCATCGGAGACGGGGCAGACTGCCGGCGGCACCGACTAGACACAGGGAAACCCTAGCGCATTGGTCGCAGGAGGCAGTGAAGGGGCACGGGGTCTGCCTCTAGTTACGATCTTTCGATTTCTTTTAACACATAATGGATAATTCAATTAGGTATTATAAGTGATTATTTTTGAGAAATAAAAACTACAATTGTTAGTCGTCAAATCACTTAGACTAGAAGGGACATCGCCGATCAAATATTAGTTAGATTTTGCTAGAAATTGCACAATTTCAATAATTTGAATTAGGATAAATGATATGCATTTTCCTTTGATTGCTTTTTGGAAACAAATGTGATTGGAAATCAGCAAAACTATGACAAGAATAAGAATCGAAGGGAGCGTCTAAGAACTGGCTGGGGCGTGAATCAACCTGGGGGGGGGGGGGGGTGGGGGGGTGTTTGGTTCACGTGTTTTCGGCTTTTATTTAGTTTTGTGGGGTTTGCTTGCCTTATCGGTTTTTGTTTGGGTTTTCCTAGTTTTGGCGTAATTGTTTTCAGATTCTTTTTAACCTTTTTTACAGGAAGCAGTGCTTTCTCGTGATAAGCACACGAGAAGCACAGTTGTGTTTTCCAAAAAGGAAAAAGCACAATATGTGCTTCCACAAGAGCCATAGTTGTGCTTCCTCGAAGAAAAAAAATACAATGTGTGCTTCCTGAACATAAAAAGGCACAATATGTCTTTTTCGAGAAAGGAAAAACACAGCTGTGCTTTCCAAAAAAATTGAAACAGGACAACAGTGCCTTTTTTTTATCATTTTCCCCAGTTTTCGGTCTTTTTTCTAGTTTTTTTTCTTTTCCTTTTTTTCAGTTTACCTTTTTTTACTCGTGGTATTTCCTTTTTTTAATCATCCAAACCTATTCATATGGGTTCTAGCTTCAAATATCACGACGAGAAAAAACCAACATTGAAAACGGCTGTTCATTTGGACAATGGTTCAAGAGATAAAACATTTCGAAAAAAGAAATCTACAAAAAAGAGAAGAACTAACATATTGTCAGTGCGCCACTTGTCACCACCAGAGAAGGTGGGGAGTGACTATAAGGGATACCCCTTAACTAGGTATTTAGATATTGACCGGCTGATTCTAAGTCGTGACCCGTGTGCTGGCCTTTTGCTCTCGGGTAAGCTGCTGGAAAGAGAACAACGCGTGCCCACTTCCTTGGCACATTTTTTAGGCATTTCCTAAACGGCACTTAAGGCGCCTGTTTCTTTGATTCCTGCAAACGGACGCATAATCCCCATCCGCACTGTACGACCGCGGTAACCACCCAGTACAACATTCCCTTTGTGCTAGATAGCTTCTTTTATACTTCTTCAATTAACCAAACATGAACCTTTTTTTAATTTATTTGTTTTCGGCCAGTTTTCTTTTGTTTTTTCTCTTTATCTTTTTTTACCTTTTTTTCAATTTCGTGAACTTATCTCGAGTTCATGAACATTTTTAATGATCCTTTTTGAATTCATGAACTTTTAAAAAATTAATGATTTTTTGCAAAATCAATGTTTTTTCAAAGATGAAAATTAAAAAAATTTGATGAACTTTTTTTAAAAATATGATTTTTTTCTAAATTAATGATTTTTTTCAATTCGATTAACCACTTTTCAAATTGATGAACTTTTTTAAGTTTGTAAAAAAATAAAAATTTGGACTCTTTTTCCAAATCATTGAACTTTTTCCTAAATCAGTGAAGTTTTTTTCAAATTCGTGATTTTTTCCAGTTTTCATGAAATTCGTGAACTTTTTCATATCCATGTGCATTTTTCAATCTGTGAACATTTTTTAAACTCATGGGCTTTTTTTCAAATTCATGAACTATTTTCAAATTTATAAATTTTTTACATCCGTATTTGTTTTTTTAAGTCAATCGGTCACTGGTTTGAACGCTGGACAGTGAAGCGATCGAGCAAAGGAAAGGAGCGAGCGAGAGAAAGGGAATAGCGAGTGACCAGCTCGCTTGCTGGCCAGCCCACGCGAGATGGCTGTGTGAGCCCATTATCTACCATGTGTTTTGTTAACCGGTACCTATAGACCTTGAGATTACGTCAAAGCGGGATTCTACAGGACGTGCGCGTGAAGCAAAGCCAAGAGGCGGTCACAATATTATCTTTTTTCCCCTGGCGGCTGCGCTAGGGTTCCCTGTTTCCCCTGGCGGCTGCGCTAGGGTTCCCCCATCTACACCAAAAATACCAAGTTTCTCACGTTGGATCACTCCTTTGGACTGCTTCCCACGTGATCATCACCGCTTCAGTCTCCCTACGAGAGCTTTCCCATGGCTGGGCCGTCGGTGACCACGCCCTCAGCAGAGGCAGCGTCTGGAAGTGGCGGACCCCGTGGTTCCCACGACATGGATTGCAACTTGGAAGATCGCTTTGTTGGACTAAATCTCCTTGGTGAGGAGGAGGAGGATCTAGATCTGTCGGGTGAAGTTGATAAACTCATCGAAGAGACTAGATGGATCGCAATATTTAGGGTTCACACCCAACGCCCCTTTAGCCATGTAGCGTTGTTCAAATCTTTGCGTAATGGTTGGGCCCCGGCACAAGGCGTGATCTTCAAAACAATGAACCCTAACCTATTCTTAGCACAGTTTATGTGTTTGGGCGACTGGAATCGGGTCATGAACAATGGCCCATGGCTGTTTCAAGATAATGTTGTGGTCATAGAGGAATATGACGGTATCAGCAACGTCCAGGACTACAAGCTTGATCAAATCCCGGTGTGGGCAAGGATCATTGGTATACCAGATGGGCTTATGAAGAAGAAAGAGATTGCTGAGAAAATAGCTGCAATAGTTGGAATTCCTCCGTTCAGAGTTGTTGTTAATGAAGGGATAATTAATCCCAGGAAGTACCTTCGCGCTCGCGTCTTCGTGAAGCTTGATACACCCCTGGTGAGGTTTGTTCCGCTGAATCTGAAAGAGAGAAGGAAATATCCAGTGGAGTATGAGAGAAACTCCCGGAGTTCTGCTACTTCTATGGACTCATGGGCCATACGGTCACTGAATGTGGCGATGGCATTCACAGGAAGGAGGGCTGTGAATGGTGTGACTGGCTCCTGGTGAATTTTGAGTCGCAAGCTAATCGAGGAGGAGGGAATGGAATGGGTCGTGGAGGCGGTTCAAGTGGGAATGGGGGAGATGCGGGTGGATGGAGAGGTAATAGAGGGGAACCCAACATGGAAGAAGCAAATGACATGGTGGTAGACCCCAATTCGTTTCAGAATGAGGGTGCAATGGTTCCTATGGCTCGCAAAAGGCTGATAGGCCAGGATGGTGTTGTGTGTGTGAAATCTGGAGGCCTGCCGCAGACCCCTCCTTTGGGTTTTGTACATGAGAAAGTGAACCTGATTGAGAGCAGCACCTCAGAACCGGTGGACAAGAGTTTGTTAAGCACCCCGCAAAAGATACATGATCCCAAGAGGCAGAGATCTGAGGCAAGTACTGAAGTGAACGAAGCTACGTCAGGATCGGCGACCTCCCGAGAGGAGGATCGCTGGGCACAATGAAAACACTCAGCTGGAACTGCTGTGGTATGGCCAGTACTGCGGCAGAAAGGGCTCTTTTGGACATCCAGAAGTAGTGGGGGCCAGATGTGATCTTCTTGTCCGAGACGCATCTGAACACAGCTAAGGCAAACAAACTTTTGAGGAAATTAAAGATGGACCGTGTGGAGGTGGTAGAGAGTGTGGGCGCAAGCGGTGGACTACTCCTTTTCTAGCGTAGCCCGGTTGTTATCCACATTAACGATAAAACAAAAAACTTCACCAATGCGGTGGTTGGAGGGCCAACAGAGGAAAAATGGAGACTCACTGGGTTCTATGGTGAGCCTAGATGGGAGGACAAACATCTGACATAGGGCTACATACGGGTCTGCATCACAAGGGACAGATTCCATGGGTGGTCGTGGGAGATTTCAACGAGATCCTATACTCTCATGAGAAAGAAGGCGGAGCTCCTAGGCCAGTCAATATGATGCAAAACTTCAGAGATGCATTGGTGGATTGCGAGCTTGAGGACATGGGGTTTATAGGTGATCAATTCACTTGGCGTAGACGTAGGTTGAGGGAATGCCTAGACAGAGCAGTGTGTAATGGGCCTTTTCATGGGCTGTTCCCAGCTGCAACGGTGACCAATGCGCCGCATACAAAGTTTGACCATCGTCCGGTGGTTCTTGACCTAGAGGGTGCTGCTGGCGTGGACCAACAATCATACGTCAAATCGAAGCAGTTCGAAGCCCATTGGCTACAGGAGGAGGAGGAGGTCATGCAACGTGTTACTGAGGCTTGGGAACGTTCTTGCATCTCGGACTCCCTTTCTCAACGCACTGCAGCAGTACACCAGGATCTCCATAGGTGGGATCACGAAGTTCTGAAAGCCCCTCACCGGCACTTGAAAGAACTAAAGGAGGAGTTGGATTTGCTGCGGTCGGGGCCGCTTTCTGATGAGTCGGCAGATCGGCAGCGCAGGTTGCTCATTAAGATTGAGGAAACTATGGAGAAGGAAGAAATCTATTGGGTCTAGCGTAGCAGGGCAAATTGGTTGAAGTTCGGCGATAGAAACACTCATGTTTTCAACAATTTTGCTTCTGCGCGTAAGAAAAGAAATTTCATTCGGCGCTTGATGGATGAAAATGGTAATTGGTTAAAGGATAATGACTCGATGAGGAATATCATAGAGGCTTACTTTAAAATTTTGTTTACCTCTGTGGTTGATGTACCACATGTGGATGTGCTTAATAAAGTTAAAATGCGTGTGACCCCTTATATGAATGAAGCTCTATTGGCGCCGTACTCGGAGGAGGAAGTAAAACGAGCTTTGTTCAGCATCGGCGACCTAAAAGCGCCAGGGCTAGATGGGCTACATGCGGTTTTCTATAAGAATTGTTGGCACCTCTTGGGTCAAGATTTGGTGAAGGAGGTTTTGGAGGTAGTGAATAGTCTCCGGAATACTACCACTATTGTTTTAATCCCAAAGGTGGACAACCCGGAGAAAGTAACAGAATTCCGGCCTATTAGCCTTTGCAATGTAGTTTACAAGGTAATCGCAAAGATGTTGGCAGCAAGGTTAAAAGTCTTTCTTCCGGACATAATCAGCGAGACACAAAGCGCCTTCATGCCGGGGAGGATCATCACGGATAATGTCATTGTGGCGTATGAATGCCTCCATACAATGAAGAAGAAGAAGAAAGGGAAGATAGGAACTTGTGCAGTAAAACTTGATATGCATAAATCTTACGACCGGGTTGAATGGGTATTCTTGAAGGCAATTCTGGGCAGATTGGGATTTGATGAAAGATGGATTGATCTAATCATGGCCTGTGTGACATCTGTTGAACACAAGGTTAGGTTCAACTCTAATGAGACTGCCCCATTTAGCCCAACAAGAGGTTCAAGGCAAGGGGACCCACTTCCCCCCTACTTATTCCTACTATGTGCTGAGGGCCTCTCAAATCTGATTGCACATGAGGAAGAGGCAGGAAACCTTAAAGGTGTTTAGGTGTGTCGTGATTCACCTTTATTTCACATTTATTATTTGCTGATGATTCGTTGATCTTGATGAGAGCTGACTCAGAAAATGCAAACACCCTAAAAAGAATACTGGATGACTACTGTGTGGCCTCCGGACAGATGGTGAGTGCAGCAAAATCATCAATTTATTTCAGCCCCGATACTGATGTGGACAGGAAAGTGGAAGTGTGTCAAATTTTGGATATCATGACGGAATCACTCTGGAATAAATACTTGGGTCTCCCCTCCATGATTGGGGTGGACCGAGTGGACTATTTTGAGCACATCATTGTGAGAATCCAGAAGATGGTCAATGGATGGAAGGAGAGGACCCTGTCCTATGGTGGTAAAGAAGCATTAATAAAAGCGGTGGCCCAAGCCATCCCTACGTACGCGATGAGTGTTTTAAAATTCCCGAAAAAATTTGCAAGGGGATCACTGATGCTATTTCGCATTACTGGTGGGTGACGGGGAAAACCAACGTAAGATGCATTGGTTCGCTTGGTGGAAGATGTGCATTCCCAAGGATAGAGGGGGTATGGGCTTTCGCGACGTTCATAGCTTTAATTTGGCACTCCTAGCAAAACAGGTTTGGAGGCTTATTGAGCATCATGACTCCTTGTGGGCAAGGGTGCTCCGTTCTAAATACTACCCAACGGGAGAATTGCTAAATTGTGAACTCAAGAAGGGGGCCTCTTTCATTTGGCAAAGCATATGGGCTGGAGCCCAAACTTTCAAGAAAGGTTGTATATGGAGGGTTGGTAACGGCTTGAAGTTAAATATTTGGGAAGACTGCTGGATTCCTAACAATTCCTCAAGGAAAATTGTTATGCCTCGACGAAACAGAGTTCTGACTCGAGTTAATGAACTTATCGACCCAGCCTCCGGGCAGTGGGATGAACAGCTCATCAAAGATAATTTTTGGCCCATTGACGCTGATCGGATTTTACAGATCCCTTTGCACCAGGGAGAGACGGAGGACTATGTAGCATGGCATTTGACAAAATTGGGTAATTTCAGTGTACGATTGGCGTACTACAAGCAGTGGGAAGACTCGTATGGCAGCAGCAATCCTAGCGCTATTTCAAGTGCTTCAGGTTACCATCGTGTTTGGAGGAAACTATGGAACCTAAAAGTGCCAAGTAAAGTGAAAATTTTCTTATGGCAGGCACTACACAATGCCATCCCTTGCTTTGGAGTACTGGCTGATCGGCACATCTCTACATCAGCACAATGCCCAGTCTGTAGGATACATGCGGAGGATGTGGCACATGCGATCTTTGGTTGCTCCAGAGCCAGGCTGATCTGGTCACGCCTTGACCTGCATGAAATGATACGGACAGCAATCCTGCCTGGCAGATCGGGAGCAGAGATATTGGAATTTCTTCTGTGTGATTCATCAAACCAACAGAGTTATTTTGATGTAATTGAATTACCAGAGATGATTGTTGTGACCTCTTGGTATATTTGGTGGTAGAGGAGACAAGTGGAGGAGAGAGAGGAGGTGCAGAGCCCAGAACGTTCAGCACAAGCGATACGAGCTGTTGCACTAAACGTTGTTCGAGCAGCAACGCAAAAGGCAATTGTCCCAAGGACGACTATCTGGAAGAGACCTTCATCTGGCCAGCTAGTTCTGAATACAGATGTGTCTTTCATAGAAGACAGTTACTCTGGATCTTGTGGTGCAGTTATCCGGGACGGCGCCGGTTTCTTTATTGCGGCCTCCACGGTGAAATTGGAGCATGTAGGTGACGTTGAATCAGCAGAGGCGGCAGCTCTTCTTGAGGGTTTGAAGCTAGCTCGGTCAGTGGGAGGTAACTCCATCGTTGCCCGGGCGGATAACATCACAATTGTGGATGCAATGGCAAACAATAATGGTCATTCTATGGTGGCTAGCTCTATACTGGACGACTATCGGCAAATATGCGCATATTTCGGGAAGGTTCTTTTTGAATTCTGTAACAGAGAATCAAACATGGTAGCTCATACGGTAGCTCAGCATGGTCGGGATGATCCACCGTCTTTGTGGTTGGACGTCCCACCTGGTTTTATCTTAGATTTACTTGCGGATGATGTAAGCATTATTTAAAAGTTAATAAAGCTAGCCGTAAGGCCTTCCACGAAAAAAAGCAAAGCCAAGAGGCCGGAGGTGGATTCCACCCGGACAAGACGCGGCAAAGATAAATGTTGATGGCGCTGTTTCCCGGACGGGGAAAATGGGAGCATGCGCAGCTATATGCAGGGACAAAAATGGAAACTTCATTTAGGGCTGAACCAAAAGCTCGTAGCTCGTGAGCTTAATGAGGGCTCGATAGTTCGGCTCGTTGAGCTCATAGCTCGCTTCTTAATGAATAGAGTTAATCATTGATTTTAGCTTGTTAAGCTTAACGAGCTTAATGAGCAAGCTAAAAAGTTTCACGAGCTTGCTCGTTAAGTTCGTTAGTAACAACACAACACATATTTTCATATCACGTGACAAGCTTTTGTAGCATCTTAACCCATCTATTTAATCTAATCGACATATGAGGCAACAAACTACTTCATTTCTTTTTGTAGTCATCGTATTTCATCTTGAAAGCCATACCTAGACATTCATCATGTATATCATAACACATTATAATCTGTTAACGAGCGCTCGCGAGGACTCACGAGCTTAACGAGCTTCAAACGAGCCGAGCCGAGCAGGGTTTTCTGCTCGTTAATCTTAACGAGCTTAACGAGCCGAGCCTTAACGAGCACGAGCTTAACGAGTACGAGCTTAACGAGCCGAGCTGCTCGTTAGTCCACCCCTAGCTTCATTGGCGCATCGGCAGTGGTTTTTGAAGGTCTAGTTGACACTGCAAGTTTGGAAGCTCAAGCATGCAATGAGGCACTAGCTCTTGCTCAAGATCTCCTCCTGTCACATGTGATAATAGCTTTGGACTGCTTGCAAGTCGTCTCGGACATCAATGAAGCCGCGCAATTATCTTCTTATGCTTTTGTTCTTGATGAGATTAAAGATAGAACTTTAGATTTTGTTAAAATTAGTTTTAGCTTTGAAAATAGGGATGCAAATATGAGGCTCATACCTTGGCAAAGGCAGCCTCGACACTCCCTATTGGTCGACATGTGTGGCTAGGGAACCTACCAAACATCATTTGTATTCCGTCGGTTTAGGTTGATGAATAAAACCCTAGTTTCACCTCAAAAAAAACTAGCACCTGAAGCACCAATTAGGAGCTCCCCATTTATTTATTTATTATTATTACTATTATTATTATTATTATTATTCTTTCTACTTTTCATTTTTTCCTTTTATATTTTTTCTTTTCTTGTTTATGTGTTTTTTAATTCAGGAACATTTTTAAAATTTATGAATATTTTTTAAACACTTCATGATTTTAAAAATAAATGATTATTTTTAAATTCACCTAGATTTTTAAAATTATGGAACATTTTTTTAATGGACGCGACTAGCCAGCAACCATTGGCTTGCTAGGGTTTTAGTGCACACGCCTAAATAAGGTAGTGGACCCTCCCCTTTGCCACCTGGCGTTGAAAAAAAGAAAGAAACGGTGTGATCGCACAGTGTGAACCTCATGCCGCAATACCTCCTCCCCTGATAAACTAACTTATGACACCCAATGTGAACCTCATGCCGCAATACCTTCACAGCCTTTCCTGCCTTCACATCTAGCTCAGCCCCCAGCTCCTCCTTCACCTTTTCTTCCCCATCTACTCCTCCCTCACCTTCTCCATTTTCTGCCATGGATCTCTCTGGACAGCTCGGGGTTGTTCTCTGATCCCTGCAACAAGGAAACACAAAAGGCCAGCAGTGTTGGGATGTTATGCGTGCAACTCCCCCTTGTATTAGGTTGGTTTTCGGTTTGATTTTTCTAGAGCAAAAATAAAGTCAGGCAACTTGTTACTGTTATTTTGGGCAAGTTCAATAAACCCAATAGACAAATCTCTATAATGCACCATGACTTGCTACAGTAGAAAAAAACCTTGTGTTCCTTTTAACAGGAAACATGAAAAAAAACTGTTTTTTGAATATTGTAGACATTCAAACACTCAAGTTACAAGTTTTTATTTGGAAAACATACATAATTTGCCTAAACAAACCTCAAGTAAGAGAGAAAAAAAATGTTTGTGTGTCACGTAAATCACACATGCAAAACAGGCAAGACACGGTTTTCCTAAAATAGCAAGCAAGCCATATAATTAGCTCTAGCAAGTTACAACCAAAAGGTCAAGCAGGTCCTACTCATCACTAGCTGTAATGCACTCTGACTTGCTAGGGGTAGAAAAGAACCGTATGTTCCTTCAAAAAACATGTTGACATTTCAAAACACAAGTTAGAGGTTTGTTGTTTTCAAAAATTTAAAAATAATTTTCCTAAACAAAGTTCAAATATAGGTGTTGGAATGAAAACTAGATAACTAAGATGAATGTTTGGTTTTTAGTCCAAGTGATTATGTGTGTGTTGGACCAAGTTGTTGTTAAGATACATCGGGTGGCATGACTTACCTATGCAATTTTTATGTTGCCAAATTTTAGTACCGATGTTGGGCCTTCTAGAAGAGTTCAATGCTAAATAAATGGATTCAGGGAGGCATAACCCTCACACATGATAGGATGCGCTCATCAATGAACAAAATAGCCAGATCTAGGTATCTAAGGTTGACCAGAGTGGAACAAAACTTCGGGTCATAGGCCTAAGCCTTCCACCCTTAGTCAAGTATACATGCATGATTAAACAATTCAGCATAATCATAATGACATCGCAAAGATATCCATGTTGTCACATGGAAAGAATTTGCACCTGCAACTAGCAAAAGTTTAAGAGGGGTTGAGCAAGCAGTAACATAGTCAATCAAAGGTTTCACTACGTAGTGGAAGTTAGAGCATCTCCAATAGACGGTCCATATGTAAAAATAACCAACTTTTGGATCTTCTGAGCCAAAAAACAACTCTCCAACAGATGGTCCATATGCAAAAAAAATTACAACTTCGCCTCCCGGAGATGTAAAATACAACACCTCGAGGTGCAAATTTACATCTCCGGAGGCATGAGATGGAAAAACCGGGGCCGAGCGCCAACACCCAACCGCCCTTTAGTTCATTTCTCACCTTCTTCCTCCCGCCGCCGCCCCGCCGCAGCTCCCCGCTTGGTTGCTGCCCAGCCGTAGCTCCCCGACGCCGCCCCGCTGCAGATCCAGCCCGACCCCTACCCCCGCCGTTGATTCCACCCCGCCTGGTCCACCGCCCACCGTTGTACGGACGGATCGGGCCGTCGCCGCACCGCGCCACCTCGGCCCCGTCGGCCTCCGCTCCGGTCGCCTCCGCCCCGCCCCGGCCCCGCCCCGGCTCGTCCACCTCCGCTTTGGCCTCCATCGCAGCCGCTCACCTGCGCCCACAACGCACACCGCCGCCCCGCTCCGTCCGCTTCCGCCGCGCCGTTATAACCCACAAATATAGGGCATCACAACAGTTTTCGAGGGTAGAGTATTCAACCCAAATTTATTGATTCCACAGATGGGGAGCCAAAAAATATTCTCAAGTATTAGCAGCTGAGTTGTCAATTCAACCACACCTGAAAGACTTAATATCTACAGCAAAGTATTTAGTAGAAAAGTAGTATGGAAATAATGGTAACAATGGCAAAAGTAATAGTAGTAGTTTTCTAGCAATCGTAACAGTGGCAACGGAAAAGTAACTAAGCAAAGATCAATATGAAACGATATCGTAGGAAATGGATCAATGATGGATAATTATGTCGGATGGCATTCATCATGCAACAGTTATAACCTAGGGTGACATAGAACTAGCTCCAATTCATCAATATAATGTAGGCATGTATTCCGAATATAGTCATACGTGCTTATGGAAAAGAACTTGCATGACATCTTTTGTCCTACCCTCCCGTGGCAGCGGGGTCCTAGTGGAAACTAAGGGATATTAAGGCCTCCTCCTTTTAATAGAGAACCGGACCAAAGCATTAGCACTTAGTGAATACATGAACTCCTAAAACTACGGTCATCACCAGGAAGTGCCCCGACTATTGTCACTTCGGGGTTGCCGGATCATAACACGTAGTAGGTGACTATAACTTGCAAGATAGAATCAAGAACACACATATATTCATGAAAACATAATAGGTTCAGATCTGAAATCATGGCACTCGGGCCCTAGTGACAAGCATTAAGCATAGAAAAGTCATAGCAACATCAATGTTTGAACATAATGGATACTAGGGATCAAATCCTAACAAAACTAACTCGATTACATGGTAAATCTCATCCAACTCATCACCGTCCAGCAAGCCTACGACGGGATTACTCACACACGGTGGTGAGAATCATGAAATTGGTGATGGAGGATGGTTGATGATGACGATGGCGACGGATCCCCCTCTCCGGATCCCCGAACGGAATCCTGATCTGGCCTCTCGAGGAAGAACAGGGCTTGGCGGCGGCTCCGTATTGTAAAACGCGATGAATCCTTCTCTCTTATTTTTTCTCCCCAAACATGAATATATGGAGTTGGAGTTTAGGTTAGTGGAGGTCTAGGGGGCCCACAAGATAGGGGGGCACGCCCATTGGGGTAGGGCGCACCCCCACTAATGAGGATATAGACCTAGGGTAGGGTCATAGGCCTGACCAACATACCCTACCAAAGGTCACTACCCTAGAAGCAAAGAAGCTCAAGGGACAACAGGGAGTACCCAACGAAGACATCGAGTGTAATCCACTCGACAAATCATATCACTCGGGTATCCCACATTTTCGAAGACCACTCGACCATACAAGAAACCACTCGACCTATGAAGACCAGGAGTCACATGGAACTGCAACGGTCAGGCATTCACTCCGTAGTCTTCATGGGCAATAATGACACTTATAGCTAGCGTTATCAGTAACGCCCCTCCTTTATGTACATTGAACTCTCTGTAATGGAGGAGGGCGGGGGTCCTGGAGCACTCTATATAAGCCACCCCCCTCCTCTGTGACAGGGGTTCGCACCCTCTATAACACACACGCATATACTGAAATCCAGTCGACCGCCTCCGGGCACCGAGACGTAGGGCTTTTACCTCCTCCGAGAGGGGCCTAAACTCGTAAACACCTACATACAACCTAACCATAGCTAGGACCTTGCCTTCTCCTACGTACCCCTACTCTTACTGCCAGTATTAGTACCACGACAGTTGGCGCCCACCGTGGGGCAAAGCATCTTAGCGACTTCCGGTGAGGTTGCGATTTCTTCAGTCTTCATCAACATGGTTTCCGACGGCAGTTTGATCATGGGCCACGAGTTCCGACTCGGGGCAGTCACATTCATCGCCGATGATTCGGCCTGGCTCTAGGAGGCCCCCGCCGATCCGAGGTTCATCGCACTTCCGCGCGAGTGCCTGTGGCGTCCTCCTCCGGCAGCCGTCGACTCTGTACCAGTGGACGCCCGTGTCGACCTCTCGCTCCGCTGGACGCCGCCGCAAGCGGTCGAGCCGTTCACGGATCCAGCGGTGGGTGAAGCACGCGGTGCCTCAGCAGACGTTCACCCCCCAGGTCGCGGCGTTCGATCCTGACGTATATCACTACGGTCCAGTCGACCCATTGACCGACTTCGCAGACACACTTTTCGAGAGCGGGAGTTGTGACCCCGCGGCAGAAGTTCTCATGGTCGACTCTCATTGCAGCCCGCCTGGTTTCCGCCGCAATGGCGAGAACAGGGACGGTGACGAGTCGCTCTGCCACGAGGAGTACCAGCCCCAATGACGGAGTCCTGGATTAGGGGGTCCTCGGACAGCCGGACTATATACTTTAGCCGGACTATTGGGCTATGAAGGTACAAGACAAAAGACTTCGTCCCATGTCCGGGTGGGACTCTCCTTTGTGTGGAAGGCAAGCTTGGTGATTTAGATATGTAGATTTCCTTCTCTATAACCGACTCTGTGTAACCCTAGCCCCCTTCCTTGTCTATATAAACCGGAGGGTTTGGTCCGTAGGACAAGGACAATCATAATCATAGGCTAGCTTCTAGGGTTAGCCTCCTCGATCTCGTGGTAGATCAACTCTTGTAATACTCATATCATCAAGATCAATCAAGCAGGAAGTAGGGTATTACCTCCATAGAGAGCGCCCGAACCTGGGTAAACATCGTGTCCCCCGCCTCCTGTTACCATTGGCCTTAGACGCACAGTTCAGGATCCCCTACCCGAGATCCGCCGGTTTTGACACCGACATTGGTGCTTTCATTGAGAGTTCCACTGTGTCGTCATCGTAAGGCTTGATGGCTCCCTCAATCATCTACAACAATGCAGTCTAGGGCGGGACTTTTCTCCCCGGACAGATCTTCATATTCGGCGGCTTCGCACTGCGGGCCAACTCACTGGGCCATCTGGAGTAGATCGACAGCTACGCCCCTGGCCATCGGGTCAGATTCGGAAGTTTGACCTACATCGCCGACATCCATGAAGACTTGATCTTCGATGGATTCGAACCCACAGCAGCCGCTCCCTGCAGCCACGATGGACACGACTTAAATCTGTCATAGGACTACGCTCAGGAGACTGCGCATGTGACTGTCTTGGCCCTAGATCCAGAACAGATCACGTCGTCCGCTGACGGGGGGCTGGACCCCACCGCGAAGGTCGCACACTCTACGGCGCTGGAGCCGAACACAGATCCAACCTCTAGCGGGGTCTGTGCCATCGAACCTTCGGACACTTCTCCGAATACAGGTTCCGAACTGCATGTGTCCACGCCCGTAGAATTCAATTGGGCGCCGATCTTCGAGTTTACCTCCGCGGAGATCTTTCAACACTCACCCTTGGGTGACATGTTGAATTCTTTCAAATCCCTCTCCCTGTCAGGAGATTCTTGGCCGAACAATGCCCGGTTCGAGTGGGAAGCGGACCACGAAGAATTTTGTTCCCCACCCAGCACCCACTTGATATCCACTGTCGACGACTTAACCGACATGCTTGACTTTGACTCCAAAGACATCGACGATATGGACGATGATGCGGGAGAAGAAGAAGAACCACCACCCACAGGGCATTGGACAGCTACCTCGTCATATGACATTTACATGGTGGATACCCCCAAACAAGACAATGGCGAGGACAAAAAGGATGCCGGTGAGGATAAACCTTCCGAGAAGCAGCCGAAGTGTCGACGTCAGCGGCGTCGCTCTAAACCACGCCATGGTAAAAATAGAAATACGGGCACAGGAGACAATAGCACTCCGGACGATGCCGAAGATAACAAGGACGACCCAGCCTAGCCAGGTTTCGGATAGGCCGGACGGGAGGACGGGCAAGCCAGCCCTGCTGAACAGGCCACAGACGAAGACTCAGAGGATGACAATTATATGCCCCTCTCCAAGGATGAGGTGAGCCTCGACTACGACGAATTTGCCATGCCTGAGGATCCCGCCAAGTAGGAACGCTTCAAGCACCGGCTTATAGGCACTGTGAAGAGCCTGAAGAAGAAGCAGGAGCAGCTTCAAGCTGATCAAGACCTGCTTGCTGATAGATGGACCGAGGTCCTGGCAGCCAAGGAATACTGTCGGCGTTCTGGGAATGGGGGTCCCCAGACTTGCCTACCTGCGGCCTGCGGCGTGGCTCGAGGGGCAGCCCAGCGGGGCCCATCTTCATCAGCACGAGCTCAAGAGCCTCCCGAGAGGCCAAGCCTCGCGGGGTGGACGACAGGAAGCTTCCTCAGGCACGGCCTTGTTAGGCTGGCTCGCGAGGAGGCGGAGAGATCAAGGCGGGGTACCTCACGAGGTGCCCATGATGCAAGCCATGACGACCAAAGCCAAGCGGACGCCAGGCAGGCGCCGGCCTGCGCAGAGTCCTTGTTTCCTCTTTGGTGCTAAGGGAGAAAGCGCAGGCAAGAGTATCAAGCAAAGGCAGCCATTTCGGTGCAACAAGACCAAGACTAGCAGGACGGCAGGATGGAGGTCATCGTGGAGCCCAAGCCAGCGTCACCACCAGAGCCTTTGGCAGGCGAGGACCAACTTTAGTCAGGATAAGTGTACTAGATGTTCCCCTTCAAAATGGCCAATTGTTGGCACCCTTCCCGCTTAATATTTTGAAAGAGGCTCAGGGCCTTTTCCTATAAATAGGACTAGCCACCCACAAGGTAGAGGCATCTGGAGAACAACCAGAATTGGATCACCATCCGGAAACTAGTAGAAAGGGCGACTGAACTCCCCCTAGCAGTTCATCGCACCAGCCAAGAACAGACCCTCATGAGGCTGTTCTTCCTTGTATTGTTCATCATCAGCCCAAGAGGCAATCCACCACACCACACACTGGAGTAGGGTATTACACCACAATGGTGGCCTGAACCAGTATAAACCTTGTGTCTCTTGTGTTATTCCTTTCGTAGCTTAGATACTAGCGAGTCGGTGAGGTGCAGGCAGGTAGAGAGCGAAATCTCCGCGTGGACCCCAGTGTTTGAATCTAGAGGGTCTGCCGGAACCTGAAATCCGACATTTGGCGCACCAGGTAGGGGGTGCGCCAGAATTCGTCTTCCGCCGCCCTGTTCTTCATCGACCATCGCATCCATGTCAGACGCTCATCGGGCCCGCACCAAGCGCCGAGCTGCTCTCACTTCCTGCGTCGCCCAGACGACCCCCGTCGGCGGCCGCCCCCGCCGTTCCCCGTCACCTGCCGTCAACGCCGCCACCGGTCCGGCGGGGAACGAGCAGCAAGCATCGTCCGAGGACCCATCCATGAGGCGAGACGGCCGCACTGCTACTCCCTCACTCGCCCCAGCTGGTTCTTCGTCCCGCGCACCCCGCACGGCCATGGAGGCTCGAGCTGCGCGCATCGCAGGAAACGAGCTCCTGCGTTACTGCCCAGTCGACGACGTCTATGAAGAGTGGCTCGTCCGCGCCGTAGGAGGCTCCCCCGCGCCGTCCTTCTCGCTGCACCGCGCCCCGCCCCACGCGGGCAATGAAGCTCCCGGGGCGCCTCAGCCGCCTCCCCCTCAAGAAGGCGCCCTGGCCCCACAGCGCGTGGCCCCTGGGCGGAACCCGCTCCGTCCGGCGCTAGCACAGCAAGAGCGGAGCTGCCAAGAGGTCCCTCACCCCCAAGAAGCTGCCCGAGTGCTCCCTGCTCCGGCCCGTCGCGACCACGCTCCTGTTCCAGCGTGCCCAGACCCCGCGCTGCTCCCAGCTGCAGCGCATGGGGACCCGCAAGACCGAGCTCTTCGTCACCAGAGGCCTCCCGTGTCCACAGCAGGCTGCCTCGCCTTCACCACCGAGCTGCGCAGCGTCGCGTGGCCCTGCAAGTTCAAGCCAGACCTGCCTCCTCGCTACGACGGCACGGCTGACCCTGCGGAGTTCCTCCAGCTCTAAGAGCTGGGCATCGAAGCCGCCAACGGGGACGAGAAGGTCATGGCGAATTGGTTTCCCATGGCACTCAACGATGGGGACCGCACCTAGCTCCTGGCACGATCTCCTCCTTGGACGATATGCGCACCCGTTTCATCTCCAACTTCCAAGGTACTCGCGACCGGCTACCCGCCGTAAGCGACATGTGGCGCATCAAGCAGCAACCAGTGGAGAGCCTGCAGAAGTACATCCAATGCTTCAACAACGCACATCTCAAGATTCCCAAGGTGACCGAGGAGGCCATCATCTCAGCCTTCTCTGATGGTGTGCGTGACATTAAGATGAAGGAGGAGCTGGCAATGCATGAAGATCTGTGCACTTCCTTGGAGCTGTTCAACTTGGCGACCAAGTGCGCCAGGGCTGAGGAAGGGCGCCTTTCCCTCCTCGAGCTGCCAGCGGTAGACCCAGAAGAGAAGAAATCCAAGGCCAAGGACGTGAAGCGCAAGGGGGCTGCCGTGCTCGCAGTAGAACCAGACACCAAGCGGGGCAGAGATCAGACCGAGTCTTTCAAAGGCAGTCGGTACTGTGTGTACCATGACCTCCACACCCACAACACCAACGAATGTCAAGAGCTCCGAGCCGTGTGAGAAGGGAGGATCGGTCGGCGCCCTGACCGCAACGATCGAGGCTATGGCCGAGGAGGAGGAAGAAACACAGGACGCTGGGAAGACCGCCGCCCTCGCCAAGGGTGGCGCGACCGACCTCGCGAGGATCGCTGGCAGGATCAGCCTCGCGAGGGATACTGGAGGGATCAGCCTCGTGAGGTTCGTCCGCAAGGAAACGCAGGCCTCCCTCCACTACCGCCGCAGCCAAGGAGAAACTAGGACCATCATCAGGACGAGGAGGCTGGGGGCTTCCAGGAGCCGCCCGCGATTGCCTGCATCCTGGGCGGAGCTCAAGCCCCAGCCTCTCAACGCATCTTCAAGTAGTTCACCCGCGAAGTGAGTGCAGTCCTCCCCAAGCTCGAAGCCACGCACCCCCTCAGGTGGTCGGCGTGCGCCATCACGTTCAGCTCAGCGGATCAGCTCAAGTGCGCGACCACAGCCGGAGTCCTCCTGATGCTTTGCTCCCCAGTCATCAGCAACGTGCAAGTCACCAGGACCCTCATCGACGGCGGGGCAGGGCTCAACGTCCTGTCTGTAGAGACATTCAACAATCTCCAAGTGCCTTACAATCAGCTTCAGCCAACCAAGCCTTTCTCCGGAGTTACCGATGGCTCCATGGTTTCGATTGGGCAGGTCCGCCTCCCTGTCACCTTCGGGGAGCGCAACAACTACCGCACCGAGCTCATCAACTTCGACGTCGCCCACATTCGCCTGCCATACAACGCCATCCTCAGGTACCCAGCTCTCACCAAGTTCATGGCCGTGACTCATCACGGCTACAACGTGCTCAAGATGCCAGGAAGCGATGGAGTCATCACGGTGCCTTGTGAAGAAAGAGACGCAGTGTGCTCCCTGGATCAAGCTTTTCAGGCCGCATCACTTGAAGACACGGATCGCGGGAGCGGGAGGCTCCCTGAGACCGCTCCCAAGAAGAAGAAGACATCACCAGGCCCGATCCCTCAGGAGGCAGGCCCCTCTGGGTTTGCGCCTGCTCAGGGGGCGCCTCCATCTGTCGCATAGGAAGGCATGCCTGGCGCCCTCCTCAAGCAGGGCTCGGGGGCTCCCCCCTGGGGGGCCACCGACCTTGCTAAGGTCATGAGGGAGGCGCTTGGGGACCACTTGGAGGCGTGTTTCAGGGCATGTTTCCCTCAGGAAGGAGCAAGGCAAGGAGGGCCAACCCTCAGGAGTTCGTCAGTCAGATCACGCAGGAGTTGCAGGAGTCAAGAGTCATGAGTGGCAGCCGCCGCTTACCCGCCGCAGCTCCCTATCCAGGCGAGGATGGTGGGCTGCGCGTCTGCATCAACATCCCAGGGCTCAACCGAGCTGCCTCTCGGGAGCGCTTCTGGCCCTCACGCGTGGGGCGCCGTGAAGGCCCACCCCACAGCTACGTTCGCATGCCCTACGGCTTGCCGAGCGCGGATGTTGTGCGCCAGTGCCTCATGAGGAGCATTCTGGAGGCTCAGGAGGCCAGGCGTTCCGCAGTCCTGGCGGAGACGGAGATGGCCTACGAGGAGCCACCAGCGCCTCCGGAACCTCCCGAGGCTCCTGGGCCTGGGGGCTCGTGAAGATCGGCTTCCGCAGCCCACGACGTCCGCTACTTCAACACCCCTTCATCGTCAACACCATCAGGTGACATCTTTCAAGTTTCGTTTCTAGCTGGGAGCGCCCCTAGGGCTGCATTATTCCCAGGCCGCATGGGTCCGTCCCTGCGGCGTGTATCCCCTTCTTTACTTTATGTTCCTAGCTTACATTGTTGGGGGCGCCCTTCGGGCTGCATCATCCCCAAGTCGCTCGGGTCAGACCCAGCGGCATGTACCCCTATTGCGTTTATTTTCAGGCCATGCATTCGACCCATCATGCTTGTTATTTGATGCCTGTCCGCGGCACCTCTTCTTCCTTCATGTCGGCCGCTTGCGCGTTAAAGGGGGGGTACCTGAGCATCGTGACTCAGGGCTCCTACTGGCTCTCCAGCCCTCACCCTCTGGCTTTGTCCACGTCATCGTGACCTGGCAAACCAGCAACGGCTGAGACCCGCTCGAGGGCCGGGACCCGAGGACGTAGAGCGTTGGCATCTAACCAAGCTTGCGCGTTAAAGGAGGGGTACGTGAGCATCGCGACTCAGGGCTCCTACTGGCTCTCCAGCCCTCACCCTCTGGCTTTGTCCACGTCATCGCGACCTGGCAAACCAGCGACGGCTGAGACCCGCTCGAGGGCCGGGACTCAAGGATGTAGAGCGTCCGCATCTAGCCAAATTTGCAGGAACACATCACAAGTTAAGGCCCAGTGCCAGGCGCAACCCGCCTTGAGGTAGGGCCCCGTGAGTCCCGCGCTGGCTCACGGGTGTCCAGATACACCTCCTCGGGCCCTACCGTGCCAGCCACGTGTTAGGGCGGGGCTGTACACGCCTCGGGGGCTCCTCCCGGAGGGGAGCCCCCTCCCACGCACCAGTGGAAGCACCATGCTCCGCGCTGGCTGACGACACTGCCGAGGAGCGGCTATGCCCGTACACATACGGAAGCGCTATGCTCCGCGCTGGTGATAAACAACTGAGGGTGGCTCCCGGCTGCATCAACCTCAGGGAGCCCAGAGCTCAGTGTTTGGCCTCATCGCAACGCCTCCCCTTGGGAGCGCCGCGCGAGGGGGCTGGGCACGAGGGCTGCACCTGGGTCATGCCCAGATGTACGCCACCCAGCCAGACCCCTCGGGCCTAGTTCGTCGCACGTCCCTCCCCGAGCGGAGCCAAGGTACGAAGGCCGTTTGAGCGTCAAGGGGGACTCCTGAGCATCGCGACTCAGGAGCTTAACTGGTCACGTAGCCCCTCACTCCTTAGTTCCGAAAGGCTAACGGCGGTTGAGGTATGCGCAGGTCCGGGCTCCGCAGACGTAGAATGGTAGATTCACCCACACATCTCACCTCCCTACTTGTTGTTCGTGCGCCAAGGGGGACTCCTGAGCATCGCGATTCAGGAGCCTAACTTGTCACGTAGCCCCTCACTCCTTGGTCCTGTCCTGGTTTCCGGTCGGGGCTAACGGTGGCTGAGGTATGCGCGGGGCCGGGCTCTATCGGTGTAGAACATAAGCAAGTAGGAAGAGCGCAAATCTCAAGGAATTCAAAAGCAGATATTACAGTCCATAACTGTTATCACTACACCAAACACAAGTTTAAGCGCCTCCCCGAGGCATGATGCATGTCGCAGGAGCTGAAAGCAGAACAGGAGCCACAACAGAGTCATTTGTTGGCGGCGGAGCCAGCTGCAGGACCGGTAGCGCCTCACTTCGGCTTGGTGCTAAAGGCCCGGAACTTCCCCAGCGGAGCCTCCGCTCGACCCTTCACGGCCTCAGCAGCGGCAGCGGCAAGCTCGCCGCTCGCTGGCTCCAGCAGGCTGTCGAGGTCGACGTTGGGATCGCGAAGGTAGACGTGGGTAAGGACCCGCATCAGCGCTGCAGAAGACAGGACACGCGCCTCGGCCTCAGCCGTAGGGCCAAGGCCAAGGGTGAGATCCTCAAGAGCACGGACCAGGAAGGGGAACAGCTTGGCGGGGCCGTCCTCGGTGCTGGACAGTGGGCTTTCCAGGCCGCTGTCGTAAAGCGACCTCAACAAGCCGCGAGCCTTCACCTCCATCTCCGTGAAGGCCTCGCGGTCCTCGGCAAGGACCCGTGCCTTGCCGTCCAGCTCGACCTTCCTCGCTTCCAACTCCTGCTCCAGCGCGCCCAGGCGATCACGGCGCTTGTTAAGCTTGGCGCCTCGGTCCTTGAAGGCCGCCTCGCGAGCCTTCAAGTCTTCCTCCTTCTTTTGGCAAATGCGGACCTCCTTGGCAAGCTGGTCCCGTAGGCCTTGCAGCTCGCTCTCCAGCGCCTTGTAGCGACCTTGGGTATCGGCCGCCTCCCCCAAGGCGACGTCGCGAGCAGCCTTCGCCTCAAGGACGGCCAGCTTCTCCTCGTCGCAAGCCGTCGAGGTCTGAACCAGCACCGCCCGAATCGAAGCGTCGGAACGAATCCAGCCAGAAGCCAGCTCCAAGCGCCCGGCCACCAAGCGAGGGTCGGCGCACAGAAGATCTTGCCACAGCCGGTCCAGTTCAGCGGCAGCACGATCCAGGACAGTGGAAGGAGTCGGAGAGACAGCAGTCGGTGGAGTAGAAGGAGAGGGCGGCAGCGTAACCATAGCATCCTGAGGCGGGGCTTGCTGCGCCCCAACAGCTGTGGCGGTGGCATCAGGCAAGGATACCTCAGGAGTCGCTTGAGCCATGGGGGCTGAGCTCGCCCTAGCCAGCTCCACCAGGCCTCGTGAGGACGACCGGACAGGAGAGGCCCATGCCTCGCAGTCACCTTCTTTGGCGGGCAGAGGCGCTGCCCCAAAGGGAACTCAGGAGCCTCCTTCAGCTTCTTCGCCGCAGGCGCCAGCCTATCCAAGAGATACGGACGTCAAGCCTCAGCGACAAAATAGGGAATAAAACAAGAATCAAGCACTTACTGGTCACCGCTCGCGGGCTCGAGCAACCTCCGGCCGTACTTGAAGTCCGAGAGCCGGCTGCTGGGATCAGCCTCGAGAGGCCCGGGAGCAGGAGGCGCATCTACGGATCGCCTCGGAGCCGGGGCGGACCCGTGGGGGGTCAGCCCAGTCCTGTCCTTCTTCAAGATCGGAGGCAAGCTCTCGCCACCCCGCTCGTCGCCATCCTCGTCGTCGTCGGTCGGCAAGAGGCGGAGAGCGCGGGACGTGCGCCGGGGGAGGGGCGCTCTCGACTGCGCGTCAGTAGCCTCGGAGTTAGACCCTTCTTCCCGCTCCTCTCCTTCCTCCTCTTCGCTGGAGTCACCGGAGGACACGTTCACCACCTCTAGGGCCGCCGGGTCCTCGGGAACCTCCATGGGCACGAGCCCGTCCCCATTGAAGACGGGCATGGAGTCCACCACCTACTCCCAATCATCAATAAGGAACAGGGGGACAGGGGCACCCTCCAGCCTCGCCACGTCTCCACCGACCAAAGATTAGAGGACCGCGGCCAGATCTTTGTCGGCCAAGACTGCAGGGATCGGGCGGGGCCTCCACAGCGGAGGCGAGTACTTACAAAGCGGGGCCACCTGGTGCTCCAGGAACTCCCTCAGGAGCGACGCACCAGTCAGCTTCGCCGCCGCCATGTTGCCCGACCTCAGATCCGCATCCATCTTCTCCAACACCGGCTTCACACGGGGGTCCACGAGTTCCGCGCGAGACCAATCATCGGAGCTCGTGGGCTGCTCCGTGGGCAGAATCAGCCGAGGGTGGATACGCCCAGCATCTACCATGACCCACTTGCTCCTGAAGCCCTCAATCCTCTTCCCGGGCTTCGAGATGGCGTTGGAGCCGCCATACGCGACAAAGCTTGCACACGCGGAAAGGGGACCCTGAGAGGGCCGGAGGGAGAAGTAGTGGCGCAGCAAGGCCACTGAGGGCTGCACTCCAACGTGAGCCTCGCAATAGTAGGCGAAGATCGCCAGAAGAAGAACAGAGTTGGGGTGGAGTTGCAGAGCTTGT
The DNA here is from genome assembly GCF_018294505.1 of Triticum aestivum. NCBI lineage: Eukaryota > Viridiplantae > Streptophyta > Magnoliopsida > Poales > Poaceae > Triticum > Triticum aestivum. Next base: position 793,663,187 of record NC_057798.1, on the reverse strand, counting down.
AGGTCGTAATGGCGGAGGACAGAGAAGAAGAACTCAGAAAAAGGAGGTACCAGACCGGCAGCAATGGAGTTTACAAAGAGCGGATAGAAGGTGCCCCCTCGGCTCTCGGGAAGAGCGGAACCAGCCTTGAACACCTTTGCCCCGTCGATGCCTTGCGCCGCCACCATCCGGCGCACCCGGGCAAGACTCGTCTCCGACACGTTCGGCGAGTCCAAGGTGGGTGAGTACCAAGCTTCGGCCGGGGTCTGGCGAGGAGCCATGTCTTGCGAGGGCACGCGGTCGAAGTAGATCTAAAGATTTCGGAGGCAGAAAGGAAGGGCGCAAGAAAGGGGATCTGGGCAATGACCGGAGGAAGCAAGGGAAGTAAAGCCGAGGCAGATGCCACTCTTTTGTCGATCCACACAGTTGGTAAAGAACCCACGGCTAATCAGCCGCCACGCGGCACCCAAGGCCACATGTTGTTAGGGCCCGCGGCGCTTCGCACTTGCCCCTTCGCTTCTCTGATCAGCCAAGTCCGGGCACGCCTTGGGCCCGGGGGCTACTATCGGCGTTCTGGGAATGGGGGTCCCCAGACTTGCCTGCCTGCAGCCTGCGGCGTGGCTCGAGGGGCACCACAGCGGGGCCCATCTTCATCAGCACGAGCAAAAGACCCTCGCGAGGGGCCAAGCCTCGCGGCGTGGACGACAGGAAGCTTCCTCAGGCACGGCCTCGTTAGGCTGGCTCGCGAGGAGGCGGAGAGATCAAGGCGGGGTACCTCACGAGGTGCCCATGACGCAAGCCATGACGACCAAAGCCAGGCGGGCGCCAGGCAGGCGCCGGCCTGCGCAGAGTCCTTGTTTCCTCTTTGGTTCTAAGGGAGCAAGCGCAGGCAAGAGTATCAAGCGAAGGCAGCCATTTCGATGCAACAAGACCAAGACCAGCAGGATGGAAGGATGGAGGTCATCGTGGAGCCCAAGACGGCGTCACCACCAGAGCCTTTGGCAGGCGAGGACCAACTTTAGTCAGGATAAGTGTACTAGATGTTCCCCTTCAAAATGGCCAATTGTTGGCGCCCTTCCCGCTCAATATTTGGGATGAGGCTCAGGGCCTTTGCCTATAAATAGGACTAGCCACCCACAAGGTAGAGACATCTGGAGAACAACCAGAATCGGATCACCATTCGGAAACCAGTAGAAAGGGCGACTGAACTCCCCCTAGCAGTTCATCGCACTAGCCAAGAACAGACCCTCGCGAGGCTGTTCTTCCTTGTATTGTTCGTCATCAGCCCAAGAGGCAATCCACCACACCACACACTGGAGTAGGGTATTACACCACAATGGTGGCCCGAACCAGTATAAACCTTGTGTCTCTTGTGTTGTTCCTTTCGTAGCTTAGATCCTAGCGAGGCGGTGAGGTGCAGGCAGGTAGAGGGCGAAATCTCCGCGCGCACCCGAGTGTTCGAATCTAGAGGGTCTGCCGGAACCCGAAATCCGACAAATACGGACTCGAGCGTCCAACCAAAAGTTACCCTAGGCGCAGGTTGCTACCTCAATTCGAGGACAAGGCGCTAGAGCCCACACTACGAGCGTATGATGCGGCTGACCGACCACCACGTGGCCAGGACAAAGTGACATATCAGCCCGAACACGAGCCCGCGCCCCGTCACCAAACAAATAGAAACAAAAAGGCTCGGGGATACAAACATGACCTGCAATACGAATTGGAAGACAAAGCAGGACAGCCAAGATCTATCTACGGATCACGGGGGCGTGCCTCAACACGCGACGATGACCGTCACACCAGATACATTACACACAAATCCACTGGGGCCGAATATAGCAGACCAGCTACATCCGAACTGCATCGCAAAGTGGCTCGGCATAGAGGCTCCGCACACCCCCTATGCTTCACGGACGAAGTAATGGAACATGCACTCCCAGAAGGGTATAAACCCGTGAACATTGAAACATATGATGGGACAACCGATTCTGCGGTTTGGATTGAAGACTTCCTTCTCCACATTCACATGGCCCGTGGTGATGATCTTCATGCCATCAAGTACCTCCCACTAAAACTCAAGGGACTAGCTCGACACTGGTTAAGCAGTCTGCCAGAAAACTCCATTGGCAGTTGGGAGAACCTGGAAGATGCATTTCTTGACAACTTTCAGGGCACTTATGTACGACCACTTGACGCTGACGACTTAAGTCATATAACTCAACAGCCCGGAGAGTCAGCCAGGAAATTCTGGACTCGGTTCTTAACTAAAAAGAACCCAATTGTCGACTGTCCGGATGCCGGAGCCCTAGCGGCCTTTAAGCATAACATCCGCGACGAGTGGCTAGCCCGACACCTCGGCCAAGAGAAGCCGAAATCCATGGCAGCCCCTATGACACTTATGACCCGCTTTTGCGCGGGTGAGGATAGCTGGTTAGCCGGTAGCAGCAGCACATCAGGAAAGCCTGGCGCTTCAGACGCCAGAGATAGCAATGGCAAACCTCGACACAACAGATTCAAGCGTCGAAAAAACGGCGATAAAGCCGAAGATACGGTCGTCAATGCCGGATTCAGTGGCTCCAAGTCCGGTCAGCAGAAGAATCCATTCAAAAGAAACAATCCGGGCCTATCTAGTTGGACCGAATCCTCGACCGTCCATGTCAAATCCATGGCACCCCTGATAAACCAGCCAACCACACCAACAGAGAGTGTTGGGTGTTTAAACAGGGCGGCAAGTTAAATGCCGAAAAAAAGGAAAAATGGTTGCACAACAACGACGATGAGGAACCCCGGCCACCGAACACAGGGGGATAGAAGAAATTCCCTCCCCAAGTCAAAACATTGAACATGATATACAAGGCCCATATACCCAGGTGGGAGCGGAAGCGCGCACTAAGGGACATCTATGCGATGGAGCCGGTTGCCCCAAAGTTCAAACCGTGGTCTTCCTGTCCAATTACCTTCGACGTACAGACCGTCCTACCAGTATTCGTCATGGCGGTTCAGCCGCACTGGTCCTTGACCCCATTATCGATGGATTCCACCTCACACGAGTTCTCATGGACGGTGGTAGCAGCCTGAACCTGCTGTATCAAGACACAGTGCAGAAAATGGGCATCGATCCCTCAAGGATCAAACCCACCAAAGCCACCTTTGAATGTATCATACCAGGTGTAAAGGCATGTTGCACAGGCTCAATCATGCTGGAAGTGGTCTGCGGATCACCGGATAATTTCCGAAGTGAGGAGTTGATCTTTGACATCGTCCCCTTCCGCAGTGGTTACCATGCACTTCTCGGACGAACCGCATTTGCTCGATTCAATGCGGTACCACACTATGCCTACCTCAAGCTCAAAATGCCCGGACCTCGCGATGTCATAACAGTCAATGGGAATACGGAGCGATCCCTCCGCACGGAGGAGCACACCGCGGCACTGGCAGCAGAAGAACAGAGCGGCCTTCTTAGGCAGAACCTCAATTAGGTAATCAGGCCCCCGGATAATCTTAAACGAGTCTGAACTGCTCTGCAGCAGAACCGTCCGGCTCACCCAGAGCTCACCTAGCAATTCGGCCTCCATTCTAGTCCCAATCAAGCAGTACAATTTGTGCCGCGCGTACATAACTACGCACTTAAAATACCATGGGCATAGACGGAGGCACAGCTAGACGGTGATCCACACTGCGGCTCAACCACTCTCGGATCTGCATACCCTCACTATTTCTTCTCCTTTCAGGTTCTCTCTTCTTGAGGCTTTTTCCGATAGCCTGATCATCGAACCCATCATGGAAGAATACACCAAGAGAAGCCAGGGGCTTTGACGTACAAGGGAATTCCCAGGTGGTCTCTGGTAACGATCGTTATTCCTGTTTACATACCCGCATGCAGCCCGCTCTTTGTAATGGCATGTTAAATAGCCTTGCTCGCTTCTCGCACGAGGGGTACAAATACGCTTTGACGTATCATTCAAATTACAATGGAAATTAACCAGATGTATTTTACTCTGTATTCATCTTTTTCCTTGTCTCTGTATTTACTGCATTCGTACAATCTGGTACGCTTTAATTCGCCAAGGGCTTCAATGTACCCATAACACAGCAAGAAAGTCCGAACACTTTATAGTATAGTTCGGCACCCCGAACTTATAGCATTATATGCATTGGCTCCGAATCATGTCTTTGGTCAAATGTTGGGTTTGCCTGGCTCCCATGTTTTGCCACCTTACGTTCCGCTATATCGGCTAAGGCAGCACAGGGAGAACTACTACGATTGTGTCCCGGTTCTTCCGGACGAGCACCTCAGTAGAGAAAGCCGAAAATTGACAGTCATGATGCGGTGAGAGCTAGTCGCTGTTCGAGAGGTCACAAAATCCTTAAAGATTTCTTCCGCTTTAGGTGAGGAATCGGTTTTCATCCGATTTAGGCGTGTATAGCGCCCCAAGTTCGGCCTTCCAAATGCTAGGGGCTTCGCCGCAATTTAAAATTATAGAGCTCCTATGGCTAAGTAAGAGTGATAAAGCCGTATAGTCCGATTGCCTTGTTCGCTGCGCTAAACACCTCCTTAAAGGACCAAATGACTTGGATAAAGAGTGTTTAGATTCATCTCGAACACCCCTGTACTAGTTACATGGGGGCAGAAGCCGATGACTAGCCAACTCTCAGAATTTCATAAACGGCCGCACAGGAGAGACAATTTCAAATAAATAAGCAATACATATTGCGTAGCGAACTTGTTTCATATTACAGGATAGGATAAATGTATTCATTCAAAGATTACATCCTTCGCACATTGCTCCGCCATAAGGCGGACTCCCTCTAGGACACTGTCATAATACATTTTGGGACAACGGTGCTCCTTGCCCTCTGGCGGTCCCTCGGTCATCAGCGCCCTGGCATTCATATTCGCCCAATGCATCTTCGCATGGGCAAACGCCATCCGCGCACCCTCAATGCACACCGACCGCTTTATGATGTCAAGTCGCGGGCATGCACTTACAATCCGCTTCACGAGTCTGAAGTAACTGTTAGGCAGGGGCTCGGCAGGCCACTGCCGGACTATAAGGTCCTTCATGGCCAGTTCGCCCGCCTTGTGTAGTTTGACTAGCTGTTTCAGTTGGTCGCTTAAGGGCCTCGGATGATTCGGCCCAAGGTACTGATACTAGAACAACTTCTCCGTCGATCTCCCTTTGTCGGATCGGTAGAACTCCATGGCATCTGATATGCTGCATGGCAGATCCGCAAACGCTCCTTTCTTTCACATGCTTTCTTTGCATAATAAAAGCCTTAACCGTCGCAATCTTTTTGGCCGCCTGGACTTCTTGGAGGGCTCTCTGGGCTTCAGCTCTGGCGTCTTGCACGCTCTGGAGGGCCTTGGCAAGCTCGGACTCTTTAGTCTTCGAGTCACGCTCCAAGGATTCATACTTCTTGACGGCATCCTGGAGCTCTTGCTGCACCTCGCTGACCCGGGCCTCATGCTTCTCGCACGCGGCGTGTTCCTTGGCTGCTTTGTCTTCGGCCTCGGCTAACGCCTTCTTCAGGGTCGCCACCTTGGTCATGGCCCCTACAACAGTTTATAACGCTTTCATTAGCACGAACCAATTATTATTCATAAGTATAAAGGCAGGGTACTATATACCTTGGCTCTCCTCCAGCTACCTCTTCACAAGGCCAAGTTCTTCCTCGGTCCGATCCAGGCTCCGCTTTAGTCCAGAGAGCTCTGATGAGGATATAGACCTAGGGTAGGGTGATAGGCTTGACCTATGTACCCTACCCAAGGTCACTACCCTAGAAGCAAAGAAGCTAAGGAGATAACAGGGAGTACCCAAAGAAGATGTCGAGTGCAATCCACTCGACCAATCATATCACTCGGGTATCCCAACTTTTCGAAGATCACTCAACCATACGAGAAACCACTCGACCTATGAAGACCAGGAGTCAGACAGAACTACAACGGTCGGCCATTCACTCTGTAGTCTTTATAGACATTAATGGTACTTAAAGCTGGCATTATCAGTAACGCCCCTCCTTTATGAACATTGTATCCTCTGTAACAGAGGGGATCTGGGGTCCTGGCGCACTCTATATAAGCCAACCCCCTCCTCTGGCACAAGGGTTCGCACCCCCTGTAACACACATGCATATACTGAAATCCAGTCGACCACCTCCAGGCACCTAGACGTAGGGCTTTTACCTCCTCCGAGAGGGGTCTGAACTCGTAAACACTTGTGTACAACCTCACCGTAGCTAGGACCTTGCCTCCTATTCTTACTGTCAGTCGTAGTACCACGACAGTTGGCGCCCACCATGGGGCAAAGCGTCTAAGCGACTTCTGGTGAGGTTGCGGTTTCTTCAGTCTTCATCAACATGGTTTCTAGCGGCGGTTTGATCATGGGCCACAAGTTCCGGCTCAGCGCGCTCATGTTCATTGCCGACGATTTAGCTTGGCTCCAGGAGGCCCCCTCGACATCGAGGCATTGTCAATCTGAGGTTCGTCGCACTACCGCGCGAGTGCTCGAGGCGTTCTCCTCCGGCAGCCGTCGACTCCGTATCAGTCGGCCCCCATGTCGACTTCTCACTCCGCTAGACGCCGCCGCAAGCGGTCGGGTCGCTCACGGCTCCAGCGGTGGGTGAAGCACGCGCTGGCTCGGTTGGCGTTCACCCCTCAGGTCGTGGCGATCGAGTCCGACGTATATCCCTGCGGTCCAGTCAACCTGTCGACTGCTTTGTAGACACACTTTCCGAGAGCGGGAGTTGTGACCCCGTGGCTGAGGTACTCATGGCTGACTCCCACCGTAGCCCGCCTGGTTTCCGCCACGGCGGTGAGGATCGGGTCGGCAACGGGTCGCTCGGCCACGAGGTGTACCATCCTCAACCTCTCAGTTCATGGCAGAGCGAGGAGCTGCGTCGCCGCAATGAGGAGGCTCTCCATACGCCCATCTTAGGGGAAACCACCGAGGCTCGAGCCTTGGAGGACGTGCGCCTGGCCACGTTGGCCGAGTGCACCCGTTTGGATAATCTCCAGCATTCTCTCGACGAACGCGCCCGTCAACTGATCCCCAGATCCAGTCGGCACACGTGACAATTGTTTCCACCGAAAACCCAGGTATTCTGCACACCGATCCAGAATCTCGCAGTGGCTGCGCGTATTGCAGAGTCCATCTAGCCGTCCCGCTTGGAGGCTGGAAGAGGCCTAGAATGGATTAGAGCGCTGCTCCGCGCAGTAGGAGATCAGAACTCCGTGATGTCCCAATCGCGGAATAGAATTCAAAGTCGGTCAGTAAGGACAGAAGCCGTTCAGTCGGCACACAGTCCCAGATCTCCGTTGAGGCAAAGAGATCGTGAGCATCATCAGGATCGGCATTTGGGAAGAGCTCACGGAAATGACGACCGTGAGTTCGCCCGTGAAAACTACCGTCGAGTGCCTTCTCCCCTCCCGACGGATGGGTCATACGCGCCCCGACGGTATGATGACACGCATCCATTCAGTAATGACCACAGCGTTCTAGTCGACCTAAGGGAGCCTGGGTTTGATGCAAGGTCAGTCCTTGTTCAAGGCTTGGTTGACTGGAACAGAGCGTACAAAGAGGGGCTGAAGAGAGACAGACCCAGCGGCAGCAGGGTCCACGTATCTGGCCCCGAGTGCTTCAGAAGGGCCATCAGGTCCGCGGAGATCCCCCACAACTTCAGGTTGGCAGCTGGTGTCAGCAAGTTCACGGGAGTGTCGAAGCCCGACACTTGGCTTGAAGATTACCGAGTGGCTGTGCACATCGGTGGCGGCAGCGATGTGGTGGCCATGAAGCACCTCCCTCTGATGCTTGAAGGTTCTGCTAGAGCTTGGCTCAATCAGTTGGCCCCTGGGAGCATTTTGAGTTGGGATGAGTTGGCCCGAGTGTTCACCAGGACATTCGAGGGCACCTGCAAAAGACCAGCCGGTCTACCGGAGTTGCAACATTGTGTGCAGAAGCCGAATGAAACCTTGAGGGACTATATCCAGGGATGGATCACTCTGCACCACACAGTGGAGAATCTGTCAGATCACCAAGCAGTCTGTGCCTTCAAGGAAGGCGTTCTCTACAAAGAGCTCAATCTGAAGTTTGGTCGGACAGGAGATATGACTCTGACTCGGATGATGGAGATTGCCACCAAATATTCTAACAATGAAGAGGAGGACCGACTCTGGAGCGGCAATCATAAAACAGTCGCCCAGGACACCGGAGGAGGGAATTCCAGTAGGAAGCAGAAGCGAAAGGCTGAGGCAGCAGGGCCTGCCGAGGCAGCAATGTTAAACAAAGGGAAGTTCAAGGGAAGCCCATGGGGCCCTGGAATCCCATGAAAGTGAAAGATCAAGATGTGAACGATGTGATGGATTTGCCGTGTCATATTCACACCAAGAAAGATGAAGAGGGGAATCTGATCCTCCCCAAGCATACCACTCGACAATGTCGACTCTTGATTCAGATCTTCCAGAAGAAGGGTCAGCCGAGTGAAAAGGATAAGGATTCTGAAAAGGAGGAAGACAAAGAAGAAGAGGAGGGTGGATACTCACAAGTCAACGCCACCCTGGTGATTTTTGCTGATGTCGAGAGCAAAAGTCGACTGAAAGTCATTAACCGGGAAGTGAACATGGTCGTTCCGGCGACACCCAAGTATCTGAAATGGTCAAAGACTCCTATCACATTTGATCAGTCGGATCACCCGCCGCGAGTGGCTACTCCTGGTCGGTAGGCGCTCGTGGTCGACCCAGTTGTCGGAGGCACCCGATTGACCAAAGTTCTGATGGATGGCGGCAGTGGCCTCAGTATTCTGTACGCCGAGGCTCTGAAAGGAATGGGCCACTAGTAGAATAGGGGGCATTTGTCCCGGTTCATAAGGGCCTTTAGTCCCGGTTCTTGAACCGGGACTAAAGGGTCGTTACTAATGCCTCCCCCCTTTAGTCCCGGTTCTAACACGAACCGAGGCAGATGTGCCTCCACGTCGCCGGTGCGCCGAGCCCAGGCAAGAGGGCCTTTGGTCCCGGTTGGTGGCACCAACCGGGACCAAAAGGCATCCACACGTCAGCATTTCAGTGGCCATGGTTTTTGTTTTTTTGAAAGGGGGGGGTTGGGGGTTTTTGGGGGTTAATTTAGGTGTTTAATATATTGTGTTAGCTAGCTTATTAATAGAGAGAAGTGTCCTCTCTTATGTCCGTGCTTGGTCGACGCTACGTTCTATACATAGAGAGGCCCTCGACACGCTAGCTAGTAAGAAAATGAAGGGAACCATTAAGTACAGAAGTTCGTCATGCATACTGAGAGAAGTGATCGAACAACAAGTTTTCGTATTATCTTTCCGATGCTACTGGCTACATACATATACAATATGTAAAATCTCTTACAATCCCCTAGCATTTGAAATCAATTTCCACATGATATTCTCCGGCTTTATTGATGACGTGGTCAAGAAAGAATCCCGCCAATTCCTCTTGAATTGCTTTGATGCGATCTTGTTCTAGGAGTTCATCCCGCATCTGCCATGTCTAATTTGAAGAAGGGGGTTAATACATATATGAATGAAACTCAACAGAAATGAAGGTGTAATAAAATGAAATTGTGAATATTATTACTTACGCACTTCATATTGTCTTTTAGAGTAGCCCCGCTTATTTTTGAAAGTCGCATTGTAGATGAACTCGCACACGTAGTATCCACAGAAATCATTCCCTTGTTCCTGCCACAAGCACTTTACGAGAAATAGAGGTCAATCAAACTAATAATGAAGCATTATAAATGGCATTGATGAAAGTACAACTATAGAATCAACGGGAGATGCGCGCCACTAGCTAGCTAGTAGTACTTACTTTCGGGTATGTATATCGCAGCTCCTTCGACAGTCCCGGAACTTCTGCGGTGAACTGTTTCCAAACCCTGCAAGATAAAGAAAATAATTATTACTTGAGATATAAGGAAATGAAGAAAAAGTTGCCGATATGGTGCGATAAATGATCGATTTAACTTACTTCTTGAGCATTTTAGTCATGTCCGCATAGGTTTGGGGATCTTTTCGTCTCGAGTCTAAGACGTTTACTACTCCCCTCTCAAGCTTAATCTCCAGAAGAACATAGTGGAATCTGCGCACGCATGCATAACTCATCAATTACATTACTATAACCTCGCTCGAGGAATAAGAGAAACCGAATATGCACACGACAGTAACACTCACTTGAAGTTGTTAGGAAAGAGTATTAAATCTTTGTTTTGATTTTTGAACAACGATTGTAGCAAGTACCCCTCGGCCTCTTCGGCGTCCTTTTTCATCTATGATATTTGTGTGAATGAACCCAATATCATACATTTCTTGTTTTTTGCACTCGACGATCTTCAATCTGCATAATATAGTGAGGATAATTAATTATCAATACATGAAATGAAAGAGCCGAGCTATATATAGAGACTTAATGACAGAAATAGTACTTACAGACAGTAGCAAAAGACCGTTAGTTTATCGAGGGCCTTTTGATTGAAGAATGCGAAGAACTCGTCAAATGGAATAGTCAACAAATCAGTTCCAACGAGGTCATGCTCCTCTTTAATATTCAGATACAAAGCATTCGTCCCCTCAGACTCTCTGCAGGTTTTCATGTATCAATCATGGAATCTTTGCATCATAGTTATTAGAGATTTTTCATCTTTGACGGGAGGTTTCCCGTACTCGTATCTATGTTCGTCCACCTCCAAGAAATCAGGAAGTTGATCGTCAGGAAAGGTAATCTCCAAGATTGCCATAACCGGCCACTGTCCCCGGAGCATTAGCGACGATGTCGCTGCTAGACACATTGAGCGGGGGCACGATTGCTGTGCTTGTTCGCCGAGCTGGGTAATTTTTTTCCCTGCTGCTCATTCTTTTAACCTTTTATCACTAACAGTACTTCCCGACCGCTCGGCTTCAAGATATGTCTGTTCAGCAATGCGCTCGTAGTTGGTTCTTGGCGGAGACTTTGGTGGTTTCCTCAGGGCATCGATAGTGCGCTCTGCTTTCACCGGATCTACCTTCTCCTCCGGAGGTGGATGTCTCTTTGCTTTCAACCCGGCAAAGAAGTCGTCCACTTCGGCCTGCACGATCTTCGCATTTTCCTCCTTGGTCCTCTCATACGGTAACTTCTCTAGAGGCTTGAGAGAAGGACCGTATATATATTGCCTCCCGCCTCTGCTGGCTGTACTGCTAGATGCCGGAGCAGACGGAGTGGCTGCGGTGTCTGTCTTCTTCCGTTCTTTCTTACGAGGCGGAGGAGAAGGACTACAACACGCAGGAGCAGCCGGGGCGGCGGCGGGTCTATTCCGCCCTTGCTGGCGAGGCGGAGAAGGAGCAGGCTGCTGGCTGCTTGGGCGCGCCGGCGCAGGTGGAGAAGGAGGCGGAGTGCCACCATGCGCCGGAGAAGGAGGAGGCTGCTGGCTGCTCGGGCACGCCGGCGCAGGTGGAGAAGGAGGCGGAGTGCCACCACGTGCCGGAGAAGGAGGAGGCTGCTGGCTGCCCGGGCGAGCCGGCGTAGGCGGAGAAGGAGGCGAAGTGCCGCCACATGCCGGAGAAGGAGGCCCAGTGCCCTGATCGACACTCGCTGGAGAAGGAGGCGGTGGAGGAGGCGGAGTGCCCTGACTCGCTGGAGGAGGAGGAGGAGGTGGAGGCGTCCAGTTCGGAAGGTTGATGAGCTCCTTCCGCCATAGGCATGGAGTCTTCAGAGCAGAACCCAGCCTAGTCTCCCCTTCACCGGTAGGGTAGTCAAGCTGGAGGTCCTCAAATCCCTCCGTTATTTCATCCACCATCACCCTAGCATATCCTTCTGGAATCGGCCGGCAGTGAAAAGTTGCGCCGTGTTCAGTAGGATGAACAGAGCCAACAGCCGCCTTGACCTTCAAATTCATCCATCGTGTCATAAGGTGGCAATTTTGAGCCCCCGTGATAGCATCCACGGGATAGCTGGCAGGAGCAGTCAAGACATGCTCCGGCTGAAACAGCTCGGTGGAAGACACGCTGCTTCTCCGCTGAGATGGCGGGGTAGCTTCGGGGGAAGCTTCGACAGGTCGTTTGTTACGATCTGCTTCTCGTTCCTCTAGCCCCATTACCCATTCGTGCAGCGCCTGCAGTTGGCTCTGCTCCAGTTTCTTCCGCCTCTCATGGGTTTTGTAACCCCTGCGTCCGGAACACCAACCTTCCATGGAATAGAGCCTGGCGTGCCTCGTGTCCGTCCAGGGTGCTTAGGATTCCCGAGGGCCATTGTGAGCTCGTCCTTCTCCCTGTCTGGAACGAACGTCCCTTGCTGCGCTGCATGGATATACTGCCGAAGCCTTGTGACTGGTGTTTTCATTTGCTCGTCCGTCCAACGGCACTTCCCTGATACAGGGTCCAAGGTTCCACCAGCCCCGAAGAACCAAGTCCGGCAACGGTCTGGCCATCTCATTGTCTCCGGTTCGATCCCTTTATCAAGCAGATCATTCTCAGCCTTGGACCACTTAGGTCGGGCTTGCAGGTAGCCACCTGACCCCGTGCGATGGTGAAACTTCTTCTTCGCAGCATTTTTCTTGTTTGTCGCCGACATCTTCTTACTCTTTTCCGATGTTGTGTAGGCCACAAATGCAGGTCAGTGATCTCTGATCTTCTTATATTTGTCGATGAATTCTGGTGTCTCTTCTTTGGCGACAAACTTTTTCAGCTCTTTCCTCCACCTCCTGAATAGGCTAGCCATCTTCTTAAGAGCACAAGAATTGATTAATTGCTCTTTAACTGGCTTCTCCGGATCCTCCTCTGGCGGTAGGGTGAAATTTGCCTTCAGCTCAGTCCAAATATCATCTTTCTGCATATCATTGACATAAGACACCTGAGGGTCTTCCTCATTAGGCTTATACCATTGGTGGATGCTGATCGGGATCTTGTCCCTAACAAGAACCCCGCACTGATCAACAAATGCGTTCTTTGTATGGATGGGTTCAATCGTTTCACCATCGCGTGCGATTGCTGTGATCTCAAACTTTTCATCCGAGCTCAACTTTTTCTTTGGGCCTCGTCTCCTTAACGAAGTTGCGCTCGATCCGGAGGGCTAGAAAAAGGAAGAAAGACGAGAGTTAATTAATATGTGTACATATACCAAAGCAATGAATGCATCAACTAACTAGTCAGCACGGGCTTAACTAATATATATATATACCTGGCCGGACTCGGTTCGGTCACCGGAGCAGTCAGCACAGTCTCCTTCTTGTACCTCCATTGGGTCATCACCGGAGCCATCATGAACATAGCCCTCTTCTTGTACCAGCATTAATGGGCCGGAGCCATCATGAACATAGCCCTCTTCTTCACCCAGTCCTTCCTGACCAACGGTGTCATTGAAAAATGACGCAACGACATCAGTTCCTTCTGCGATTATCTCCCCCAACATCGCTTATGTTGCTTCGTCTTAGTAGTGCTCCATAGTTTCTGCAAATATTTACAAGATGTCAATTATTATTCAAACATGGTACATATGGATATATATTAGTGGCAAACGTAGAACTAGCTAGCTAATCACAATAAGGAAACATGTTAGTGGCCTCGACGCTGCTTCTCTAGGGTTTGGGGTGGCCTAGACAACGCTTCAAGGGTTTGGGGTGGCCTCGACACAACACTTCAAGGGTTTGGGGTGGCCTCGACGACAACGCTATTTTAACTTGGTAAATTTGGGTGGCCTCAAGAGAGTTTGTCGGGTAGGGGTGCAGCGGGAGGGGGTAGGAGACCAACATCGTTTTTTCTCTAGGGTTTGGGTGTCCTCGAGAGTTTTGGTCGAGTGAGAGGGCCAAGGGGGGGTATACCGACGACGACAGAGGAGAAGATCGAAGAAAAAAAAGAAGAAAAAAAAGAGGAGAAGAAGAAAGGAATAGAGGAGAAGAAGAAAAATAGAAAATATTCTATTTTTTCTTCTTCTCCTCTATTCCTTTCTTCTTCTCCTCTTCTTTTTCTTATTTTTTCCTCTTCTTATTTATTTCTCCTCTTCTTCCTCTCCTCTTCTTCTCCTTTCTTCCTCTTCTTATTTTCCTTTTTCCTCTCCTTCTTTTTCTTCTTCTTCTTCCTTCTTCCTTCTTGTTCTTTTCTTCCTTTTCCTTATTTTACTTTTTCCTCTACACTAACCTAAAATGCACTAACCTAAAATCGATATCTACTAACAACCTAAATAAAAAATTAATACATATATTAAAAAATATATATAAACAAAAAAATGCTATGAACATTATATTCATACATAGATAGCTACATCCATTCATCATATAGCTACCACATACATATATACATTATATATATGAAAAAAATGCAATGAACAAAATAATACACTTAAGAAAAAAATACTATGAACATGTACACATATATACACATACAAACACATATACACAAAAAAATACAAAAAAAGCTATGTAAAATGCAGGGCAGGAGCGGCGGGGCGGCGCGCGGCACCAGCGCAGGGCAGGGGCGGCGGCGCGGCGGCCGTGCAGGGCAGGGGCGGCGGCACGGCTGCCGCGCAGGACAGGACGGCGCGCGGCGGCTGCGCAGGGCAGGGCGGCGGCGCGGCGGCCACGCAGGGGCGCGGGACGGGAGGGGCGCAGGAGCATGTGCTCACAGGGGGCGGCGGCAACGGTGAAGGCGAGCAGCTTGACGGCGTCGGTGGCGGCGGCGACGTTGAAGGCGAGCAGCCTGACGACGTCGGTGGTGGCGGCGACGGCAAGGTGGAGCAGGGGCGTCGGGCGGCGACGGCGACGAGGAGGAGCAAGGGTCGTCGGGGGAGAAGTGGGGGATTTGGTCGAAAACTGCTAAGTGTTGTATATATATCAAGAGCATTGGTCCCGGTTCGTTGCACCAACCGGGACTAATACACCCTTTAGTCCCGGGTGGTGCCACCAACCGGGACCAAAGGCCTCTTTTCGGCAGCCCAAAGGGCGGGAAGCGGCGGCCTTTGGTCCCGGTTGGTGCCACCAACCAGGACTAAAGGGTGGGCTTTGGTACCGGTTGGTGCCACGAACCGGGACCAATGCCCCCCTTTAGTCCCGGTTGGTGCCACCAACCGGGACCAAAGGCACCTGCGCTACCCGCGTCGCGGCCAAAATTTAGTGCCACCTCGCTAGTTGAGAGGGGCTCGGAGTGGTTTATGAGCCCTGCTGCGGCTACCCTCTCGAGCTCCTCTCAAATGCAAGCTTACGGGCCTATTGGGCCTTCTGCGGGCCTGAATCCTGGACCGGGTTGGGTTTCTAGTCGTATTCAGGCCGTCGTGGCCCAATAGCTGGCAGTTTTGTTTATTCTTTCCCCGTTTTTTATTTTGTTTTTTGCATTATTTATTTTCTTTTGTTTTTTGCTTTATTTTTTAATTCTTTTTTCTTTTAGGTCAGAAAAATTATAAACTTTCTGTTAGTGCCATTAGTTTTAGAAAAATTATTTTGTTTTCTTTGTTGCTTTATTTATTTTATTTTGTTTCTACTTACAACAAAATACTTATTGTTGCTATTTTTATTTATTTTATTAAAGTTTATGTTTAATTATTTTTCTTTTAAGTCACAATAATTATAAACTTTCTGTTAGTGCCATTAGTTTTCAAATTTGAATAGTTAAAATTTGAATTCTTTGGATTTTTTGTGAACCGGGACCAATGGCCCACGTGGCTGCCCTCTTCAGAGTGTTCAAGGTGAGAACATAGTGGACAAGGAGTGAACCGGGATTAATGGTATTACGAGGGCCGAACCATAAGACATTAAAGCATTTCAAATGAACTCTGAAAAAGTTGAAAGTTGGCATGGTATCATAATTTCACCCACATAGCATGTGCATATACAAAACGGACAATGGTATCATACTCGTCTGTTACAAAGTTGGCATGGTATCATCATAATAGTTGCGGGAGAAAGTCTTCACTTTTTCTTCGCTTGTGTCATTTGCTTATTGCGCCGTAACCATGGATAATCTTCATCGTTTATCAGGATGCTGGGGTCAGCCTTGACTTTGAAGGGAGGAATTTCATGAAACTTTTCATAATCTTCAGACATGTCTGTCTTGCCCTCCACTCCCACGATGTCCCTTTTTCCTGAAAGAACTATGTGGCGCTTTGGCTCATCATATGATGTATTCGCTTCCTTATCTTTTATTTTTCTTGGTTTGGTAGACATGTCCTTCACATAGATAACCTGTGCCACATCATTGGCTAGGACGAACGGTTCGTTAGTGTACCCAAGATTTTTTTGATCCACTGTTGTCATTCCGTACTGTGGGTCTACCTGTACCCCGCCTCCTGACAGATTGACCCATTTGCACTTAAACATAGGAACCTTAAAATCCTGTCCGTAGTCAAGTTCCCATATGTCCACTATGTAACCATAATACGTGTCCTTTCCCCTCTCGGTTGTTGCATCAAAGCGGACACCGCTGTTTTGGTTGGTTCTCTTTTGGTCTTGCTCAATCGTGTAAAATGTATTCCCATTTATCTCATATCCTTTCCAAATCGTAACAGTCGAAGATGGTTCCCCTGGACAACAAGTACAACTCATCACAAACAATGTTGTCACCTCTGAGACGTCGCACTGCTCCGGGTGTTTGGAGCACAGATTGTTCTTGTGTTCATCGACATACGGGGTCACCAAGGTAGAGTTCTGTAGAACTGTGTAGTGTGCTTGAGACCAAGAATATCCGTCCCTACATATTATTGAGTCCCTTCCAAGCGTGCCTTTTCCAGTCAGTCTCCCCTCATACCGCGATTTAGGGAGACCTATCTTCTTAAGGCCAGGAATGAAGTCAACACAAAACCCGATGACAACCTCTGTTTGATGGCCCATGGAGATGCTTCCTTCTAGCCTAGCACGGTTATGGACATATTTCTTTAGGACTCCCATGAACCTCTCAAAGGGGTACATATTTTGTAGAAATACGGGGCCTAAAATGACAATCTCGTCGACAAAATGAACTAGGACGTGCGTCATGATATTGTAAAAGGATGGTGGGAACACCAGCTCGAAATTGACAAGACATTGCACCACATCACTCCTTAGCCTTGGTATGATTTCTGGATCGATCACCTTCTGAGAGATTGCGTTGAGGAATGCACATAGCTTCCCAATGGCTAATCGGATGTTTTCCGGTAGAAGCCCCCTCAATGCAACCGGAAGCAGTTGCGTCATAATCACGTGGCAGTCATGATACTTTATGTTCCGGAACTTTTTCTCTGGCATATTTATTATTCCCTTTATATTCGACGAGAAGCCAGTCGGGACCTTCATACTAAGAAGGCATTCAAAGAATATTTCCTTCTCTTCGTTGGTAAGAGCATAGCTGGCAGGACCTTCATACTACTTTGGAGTCATGCCGTCTTTTTCATGCAAACGTTGCAGGTCCTCCCGTGCCTCAGCTGTATCTTTTGTCTTTCCATACACGCCCAAGAAGCCTAGCAGGTTCACGCAAAGGTTCTTCGTCACGTGCATCACATCAATTGAAGAGCAGACCTCTAGGTCTTTCCAGTAGGGTAGGTCCCAAAATATAGATTTCTTCTTCCACATGGGTGCGTGTCCCCCACCGTCATTCGGAACAACTAGTGCGCCGGGACCCTTTCCAAAAATTACGTGTAAATCATTGACCATAGCAAGTACGTGATCACCGGTACACATGGCGGGCTTCTTCCGGCGATCTGCCTCGCCTTTGAAATGCTTGCCTTTCTTTCGACATTGATGGTTGGTCGGAAGAAATCGATGATGGCCCAGGTACACATTCTTCCTACAGCTTCCCAGGTATATACTTTCGGTGTCAAGTAAACAGTGCGTGCATGCATGGTATCCCTTGTTTGTCTGTCCTGAAAGGTTACTGAGAGCGGGCCAATCGTTGATGGTCATGAATAGCAACGCCTTTAGGTCAAATTCCTCCAGTTTGTGCTCATCCCACGTATGTACACCGTTTCCATTCCACAGCTGTAAAAGTTCTTCAACTAATGGCCTTAGGTACACATCAATGTCATTGCCGGGTTGCTTAGGGCCTTGGATGAGAACTGGCATGATAATGAACTCCCGCTTCCTGCACATCCAAGGAGGAAGGTTATACATACATAGAGTCACGGGCCAGGTGCTGTGATTGCTGCTCTTCTCCCCGAAAGGATTAATGCCATCCGCGCTTAAAGAAAACCATACGTTCCTTGGGTCATGTGCAAACTCAGCCCAGTACTTTCTCTCGATTTTTCTCCACTACGACCCATCAGCAGGTGCTCTCAACTTCCCGTCTTTCTTACGGTCCTCACTGTGCCATCGCATCAACTTGGCATGCTCTCCGTTTCTGAACAGACATTTCAACCATGGTATTATAGGAGCATACCACATCACCTTCGCAGGAACCTTCTTCCTGGGGGGGTCGCCGTCAACATCACCAGGGTCATCTCGTCTGATCTTATACCGTAGTGCAGCGCATACCGGGCATGCGTTCAGATCCTTGTACGCACCGCGGTAGAGGATGTAGTCATTAGGGCATGCATGTATCTTCTGCACCTCCAATCCTAGAGGGCATATGACCTTCTTTGTTGCGTATGTACTGTCGGGCAATTCGTTATCCTTTGGAAGCTTCTTCTTCAATATTTTCAGTAGCTTCTCAAATCCTTTGTCTGGCACAACATTCTCTGCCTTCCACTGCAACAATTCCAGTAAGGTACCGAGCTTTGTGTTGCCATCTTCGCAATTGGGGTACAACCCTTTTTTGTGATCCTCTAACATGCGATCGAACTTCAGCTTCTCCTTTTGACTTTCACATTGCGTCCTTGCATCGACAATGACCCGGCGGAGATTATCATCATCGGGCACATCGTCTGGTTCCTCTTGATCTTCCGCAGCTTCGCCCGTTGCAGCATCATCGTGCACATCGTCTGGTTCCTCTTGATGTGCAGTAGCATCACCGTATTCAGGGGGCACATAGTTGTCATCGTACTCTTCTTCTTTGCCGTCTTCCATCATAACCCCTATTTCTCCGTTCCTCGTCCAAACATTATAGTTTGGCATGAAACCCTTGTAAAGCAGGTGGGTGTGAAGGATTTTCCGGTCAGAGTAAGACTTCGTATTCCCACATATAGGGCATGGACAACACATAAAACCATTCTACTTGTTTGCCTCAGCCACTTCGAAAAAATCATGCACGCCCTTAATGTACTCGGAGGTGTGTCTGTTACCGTACATCCATTGCCGGTTCATCTACGTGCATTATATATAATTAAGTGTGTCAAAAATCATTACAGAACATCATGAATAGATAACTAAGTGACCAAATTAATAGAAGTTCATCATCACATTAAAACCAAAGTACATACATAGTTCTCATCTTCAAGCGAAAATCATTACAGAACAACATAAAGCTCTGCAGAGCATCTAAATTAGTTAAACCATACATTGAAACTATGTAAAACATTTCAATGCGAAAACAAATGCGATCATAATCGCAACCAAGGTAACAACTGATCCAACGGCATAATGATACCAAGCCTCGGTATGAATGGCATATTTTCTAATCTTTCTAATCTTCAAGCGCATTGCATCCATCTTGATCTTGTGATCATCGACGACATCCGCAACATGCAACTCCAATATCATCTTCTCCTCCTCAATTTTTCTTATTTTTTCCTTCAAGAAATTGTTTTCTTCTTCAACTAAATTTAACCTCTCGACAATAGGGTCGGTTGGAATTTCCGGTTCAACAACCTCCTAGATAAATAAAATCTATGTCACGTTGGTCGGCATAATTTTCATAAACAATAAATGAACCAATAGTTATGAAAAGATAATATATACCACATCCGAATCATAGACAGGACGAGGGCCGACGGGGGCGGATACCAAAACCATCGCACTATATAAGATGCAATAATAAAAGTAAGAAAATAATACAAGTATCTATCTAAACATACAAGTAATAATATTTTTCCTTTCAGAAAGAAGATAAGAACTAGAGGCTCACCACGCTGGTGCCGGCGATGAGATCGGCGCGGGTGATCGACAGCGGTGAAGACGGGTACGGGGCGTGACGGACCACTAAACCTAGACAAATATTGAGAAAATGGAGCTTGGAGGTCGAGCTTGGAGAGGAGAAAGCTTAAGTAGTGTGGCTCGGGCATTCCATCGAACACCTTGTGTGCATAGGAGGTGAGCTAGAGCACCACCAAGCCCTCTCCCCCTCGGCTGCCAGAAAAAACAGAGCAGTGTGCTCTGCTCTTACGCGAGGGGGTATATATAGGCACCTCATTGGTCCCGGTTGGTGGCCTGAACCGGGACTAAAGGGCAGCCTTTGGTCCCGGTTCGTGGCACCAACCGGGACCAATGGTGGTGGGCCAGGAGCGAGGCCCATTGGTCCTGGTTCGTCCCACCAACCGTGACCAAAAGGTCCAGACGAACCAGGACCAATGTCCCACGTGGCCCGGCCGGACCCCGGGGCTAACGAACCGGGTCCAATGCCACCATTGGTCCCGGTTCTGGATTGAACCGGGACTAATGGGCTGACCCGGCCTGGACCAATGCCCCCTTTTCTACTTGTGGGCATTCCGATGTCTAAACTGAGCGAGAGTAACATGAGGTTCCACGGAGTCATCCCTGGGAAGAAAGCTGAGTCACTCGGCTAGATAGCTCTCGATGTGGTTTTTGTCGATGAGAAGAATTACCGCAAAGAGAAGTTGACGTTTGAAGTTGTGGATTTTGAAAGTGCGTATCATGCCATTTTGGGAAGACCTGCCTATGCCAGCTTCATGGCTCGACCATGCTACATGTACCTCGAAATGAAGATGCCTGGCCCAAAAGGCGTGATTACTATCTGCGGTAACCGGAAGAAAGTGAAGGATTGCCTCCAAGATGGTGCAAAGATAGCAGATGAGCAGATGGCAGCGGTGGAGTTCCAAGAGCATAAAAGGACGGCAGATCCGAGTGATTTGCTGCGTGCCAAGAGGCCTGCCTCGGAGTCCGCATTCCAGTCGGCCGGGGAAACCAAGCCGGTTCACATCCACCCGACCGACCCCAATGCTGCTCCGACTCATATTTCCACGACGCTCGACAACAAATAGGAAGCCACGCTCACCTAGTTCCTCCGTGAGAACTGGGACATCTTTGCATGGAAGCCATCTGACATGCCAGGTGTACCCAGGGGACTGGCTGAGCACCGTTTGCGCATCGACTCAAAAGCAAAACCAATCAAAGAGCATCTCCGTCGGTCTGCCATGGAGAAAAGGGAAGTCATTGGTGAAGAAGTGGCTCGACTCTTGGCTGCATAATTCATTCGCGAGATCTACCACTCCAAGTGGCTCGCCAATGTTGTTATGGTTCCTAAGAAAGACAAATCACTACGAATGTGCATTGACTTCAAGCACATCAATCGGGCTTGCCCGAAGGATCATTTCCCACTGCCCCGCATCGACCAGATAGTCGACTCGAATACGGGGTGCGAGCGACTGTCCTTCCTGGACGCCTATTCCGGATACCATCAGATCTGACTGTTTGGGCCCGATGAGATCAAGACTTCCTTGATCACCCTGTTCGGGTGCTTTTGTTATGTCACCAAGCCCTTTGGCCTCAAGAATGTTGGCGCCACGTTCATGCGCATGATCCAAAAGTGCCTGCTCACTCAGATTAGTCGGAACGTGGAAGCTTACATGGATGACATCGTGGTTAAGTCATGCAAAGGTTCCGACCTGCTGCCTGACGTCACTGAAACCTTTGCCAACCTGAGAAGGTATGATATCAAGCTCAATCCATCAAAATGCACATTCGGAGTCCCAGGCGGAAAGTTACTCGGTTTTCTCGTTTCCAAACAAGGAATCAATGCAAATGGAGAGAAGATTGGCACAGTGCTCCGAATGAAACGCCCAGTGCGAGTGAATGATGTTCAGAAGCTCCCTGGTTGCTTGGCCGCATTAAGTCGATTCATCTCATGACTCGGTGAAAAGGCATTGCCTCTTTACCGACTGATGAAAAAGTCTTACAAGTTTGAGTGGAATGATGAAGCCGAAGCAGCATTTGAAGAGCTCAAAGCCCTGCTTTCCACCCAGCCAGTGCTTGCTGCTCCAATCAGCAAGGAGGCTCTTTTGCTTTACATCACAGCCACTCAAGTTATTAGCACAGTGCTCAAGGTCGAGCGGGAAGAGGAAGGCAAATCCTTCAAAGTTCAGCGCCCAGTCTATTACATTTCAGAAGTTTTGACCCCATCCAAGCAAAGATATCCTCACTATCAGAAGCTTGTTTATGGGATTTACTTGAAAAAGAGATTTTGAATAACAAAGATGCAACTGGTTGAGTGGCAAAATGGGCGATTGAACTTCTTCCATTGGATATCAAGTTTGAGGCAAAGAAGGCCATCAAGTCTCAAGCAGTCGCAGACTTCCTCGCAGAGTGGACAGAACAACAACAGCCGACTCAAATCCAGTCAGAACATTGGACTATGTTCTTTGATGGGTCCAAAATGTTGAATGGCTCTCGCGCAGGAATCGTTCTAGTGTCCCCACGAGGAGAGAAGCTCAGTTATGTCCTTCAGATTCACTTTGATTCTTCCAAAAATGAAGCTAACTACGAGGCACTTTCATATGGGTTGCGTATGGCCATCTCACTCGGCGTCCAGTGCCTGATGGTCTACGGTGACTTAGATTTAGTGGTCAACCAAGTGATGAAAGAATGGGATGTCAGAAGCCCTGCAATGGCTGGTTACTGCAATGCAATGAGAAAGTTGGAGAAGAAGTTTGAGGGGTTAAAGCTTCACCACATACCCCGACTCAAGAATCAAGAAGCAGATGAACTGGCCAAGATAGGTTCCACTCAGAAGCCTATTCCTAGTAATGTGTTCTTGGAACATCTCCATACCCCGTCCATACAAGAGGATCCCTTCAAGGAATAGCCCCCGCAACCGATAAGTTCAACCAACCCGACTGAGATTGAGATCCCAGCCGTGGTCGACCTCATCATGGAAGTTCTAGTGATCACACCTGACTGGACTGTATCGTACATTGCGTACATTCTCAAAAAGGAGCTCCCAGAAGACGAAGACGAAGCCCGTCAGCTAGTCCACCGATCCAAAGCCTTTACAGTGATGAAAGATCAGCTTTACAGAGAAAGTTTCACAGGAGTAGCCCAACGCTGCATCACCCCTGAAGAAGGTCGAATGATCTTAAATGATTTCCACTCGGGGACCTGTGGTCACCATGCATCCTCTCGGACCATCATGGCCAAAGCATATCGAGCGGGATTCTATTGGCCTCGGGCAAACGAGATGGCAAAGGATATAGTCGACAAGTGTGCAGGCTGCCAGTTCTATTCCAACATGTCCCACAAGCCAACATCTGCCTTGAAGACTATCCCTCTTCTCTGGCCGTTCACAGTCTGGGGATTGGATATGGTCGGCCCCTTCAAGACCGGCGCGAGTGATTTCACCCATATGATCATGGCAGTTGACAAGTTCACCAAGTGGATTGAAGCTAAGCCCATCAAGAACCTCGGCGCGAGCACTTCTGTCAGTTTCGTTAGAGAGTTGATATTCAGATATGGAGTCCCTCACAGCATTATCATGGATAACGGCTCCAACTTTGATTCTGACGAGTTCAAGGCGTTCTGCGCAACCCAAGGCACTCGGGTCAATTATGCATATGTTGCACATCCTCAGTCGAATGGACAAGCAGAGAGGGTGAACCGTTTGATTCTCCAAGGTTTAAAACCCTTCCTGATGTGTGATCTCAAGCATGCAGTTGGAGCCTGGGTATCCAAGTTGCCTTCCGTCTTATGGGGACTGAAAACAACACCGAATCGGTCTACTGGCCGGAGTCCTTTCTTCTTGGTGTACGGTGCAGAGGCCGTGCTCCCAAGTGATTTACTGCACAATGCCCCCAGAGTGGAACTCTTAACAGAAGCCGAGGTAGAATAAGCACGAGAAGACGCCATTGATCTTTTGGAGGAAGAGCGTGAGATGGCTTTGATCCGGTCGACCATCTATCAGCAAGATCTGCGTCGACTCCACGCCCGAAATGTTAGAGGATGAGCGTTCCAAGAGGGACACCTGGTTCTTTGAGTGGATCAGAAGCGACCTCACAAGCTGGCTCCGGCCTGGGAAGGCCCCTTCATCATCACCAAGGTACTTCACAATGGAGCCTACCACATCTACAACATAGCCAAGAAGATAGACGAGCCACGAGGATGGAATGCAGAGCTGCTCCGACACTTCTACACATAAATCACTTGACCTGATGAGTTGAAATAAATGTGTTTTAGTTTGCTTTCCGAAGACAAGATTTTTTCAATATCATAATGATCAGTTTCCTATGAGCATCTGTGTCTAAAATCCCCCAGCGGGTGACTTAGCCGTGAATCCGATTCGCCTAAGTTAAAAACATAACCGAGTGGAGAGCAATCCTCCCACTCGGGGGCTTAGCTGCGACCCCGTAATCGCCTAAGTTAAAAAAAACTCCGAGTGGAGAGCAGGCTTAGCAGCGACCCCGTAATCGCCTAAGTTAAAAAACACTTCGAGTGGAGAGCAATCCTCCCACTCGGGGGCTTACCTGCGACCCCGTAATTGCTTCAGTTAAAAAACACTCCGAGTGGAGAGCAATCGTCCCACTCAGGGGCTTAGCTGTGACACCGTAATCGCCTGAGTTAAAAACACTCCGAGTGGTGAGCAATCCTCCCACTCGGGGCCTTAGCTGCGACCCCGTAATCTCCTAAGTTAAAAAACACTTCGAGTGGAGAGCAATCCTCCCACTCGGGGGCTTAGCTGCAACCCCGTAATTGCCTAAGTTAAAAAACACTCTGAGTGGAGAGCAATCCTCCCACTCGGGGGCTTAGATGCGACCACGTAATCGCCTAGTTAAAAAACACTCTGAGTGGAGAGCAATCCTCCCACTCGGGGGCTTAGCTGCGACCCCGTAATCGCCTAAGTTAAAAAACACTCCGAGTGGAGAGCAATCCTCCCACTCGGGGGCTTAGCTGCGACCCCGTAATCGCCTAAGTTAAAAAACACTCCGAGTGGAGTGCAATCCTCCCAGTCGGGGGCTTAGCTGCGACCCCGTAATCGCCTAAGTTAAAAACATCTCCGAGTGGAGAGCAATCCTCCCACTCGGGGGCTTAACTGTGGTCCCGTAATCACCTAAGTTAAAAACATCTCCCACTCGGGGGCTTAGCTGCGATCCCGTAATGGCCTAAGTTAAAAACATTTCCAAGTGGAGAGCAATCCTCCCACTCGGAGGCTTAGCTGCGACCCCGTAATCGCCTAAGTCAAAAACACTCTGAGTGGAGAGCAACCCTCCCACTCGGGGACTTCGCCACTACAAATACAACGTGTGTTTTGTCCCTATCCGCAGGGACGACGAGGTGTCGATTGAACACCTCTGAGCTATGCCACAAATACAATGTTCTGTCCCTATCCACAGGGACGATGAGGTGCTGATTGAACACCTCTGAGCTACACCACAAATACAATGTTCTGTCCCTATCCACAGGGACGACGAGGTGTTGATTGAACACCTCTGAGCTACGCCACAAATACAATGTTCCGTCTCTACCCGCAAAGACGACAATGTGTCGACTGAACACCGCAGCTGAGCTCCGTCACAAGTACAATGTACCTTCATTCGGCAAAGGGTGAGAAGACCAAATCCACTCAGAGCCAAGGGACAATCAAAAACAGTGTAAGAAGCAGAGCAAAAGCCACGATATTCAAAGAAATCCAAGTTCGAATAAGCCCTACAAAAGTTCAGAACCACAGCGGGAATGAGTACTCGGGCATCAGGCCCGAAAGACTTTGACGGTTACATGATCACTCGGCATTTCGA
This sequence comes from Triticum aestivum, assembly GCF_018294505.1. Taxonomy (NCBI): domain Eukaryota; kingdom Viridiplantae; phylum Streptophyta; class Magnoliopsida; order Poales; family Poaceae; genus Triticum; species Triticum aestivum. The sequence continues at coordinate 793,637,428 of NC_057798.1, read as the reverse complement.
GGCAAATAAATGTGGGGCATAATGTTTTTTGGTCACTCTTCCGGAGAGGGGCTGGCTGGATCACAGAAACTGTCGAGGTCAATGCCGGTGTCAAAACCGGCGGATCTCGGGTAGGGGGTCCCAAGTTGTGTGTCTTAGGATCAATGGTAACATGAACACGAGATTTTACCCAGCTTCGGGCTCTCTTGATGAGATAATACCCTACATGCTGCTTGATTGACTATAATGTGTATAGGGGTTACAAGAGTTGATCTACCCCGAGATCATATGTTGTGGTCTAAACCCTAGAGGTATGATGAGTAATGTTATAATGATCTATCGACTAGCCTGGCCTCGTTTTATATAATGTACCAGAGGCCTAGGATAACAAGAGTCCTAGCCGAATACGCCGGTGGGGAGGAATCCTTGTCTTGATCACCAAGTCTTGTGGAACCTTCCTTGTATGCGGCAACTGTCCGAACTGGCCCATGAGTATACGTCCATGGGGGTCCTCGGCCCAATCTAACTGATCGGGAGACGACGTGGTGAGTACCCCCTAGCCCAGGACGCCGTTAGTAGCCCCCTGAACCAGTCTTCAAGTTGGGGACGCTCCTCGATTCTTCCGAACTGTTCTTCATCTTCGGTCGTCGTCTTGAAAACTGGTTCTACAAATCTCCTTATCTTCGATCTTGAGGATCACCAAAGCGCATTAGAAGAGTTTATACGTCGGGTTCCGAGGAGCCCCTTTAAGTTTACGGCCTTTATCGATGCCTTGTTATTTTTATGCCACACCTCGGGTTTTGAGTTATTCCCGGGCGGTAGTATCCTCTTGCATCCGAGCTCCAATGACGGATTGCATTCGAGGTATCTTTTGCAGCCAAGCACCAACGCCGGACTGCTTCCGAGCTCCAATGCCGGAATGTATCCGAGCTCCAACGCCGGAATGTATCCAAGCTCCAACGCCAGACTATGTCCAACATCCAACGCCGGACTATGTCCAAGCTCCAACGCCGGACTGCTTCCGAGCTCCAATGCCGGAAATGCCCTCTACGGAGCCAGCCACTAGCGTCCGAGCTTTATGCCGGACTGCTTCCGGGGTGTCTATTGTAGTCGAGCACCAACGCCGGACTGTATCCGAGGTGGTGCACCACCTCGGCCATGGGCTGATTTTTATGAATTTAATTCTGAATTATGCAATGTAATCTCTGCCGAGATGTATAGCCAATAGCCCTCAAGGTATGTGTTGGCCTAATATCCGGGATGCACCTGAACGAAAAAATCAAACCGCTGACCCTAGTAGCCCCCGAGACTCGGGTCGATTCATAAAATCAGCCTGAGGATCAATTCCCAGCTCGACAGCATACTTAGGAATAGAAACACCGTGTGCAAAGTCCTCAAGACTCGGGTTGGGTGCGGCCGACCAACCTGAGGATAATAATCTCCTCGAAAACTATATTGCACTTTAAATTTTCTGCATTGGATTGTCAATGCGGTAGCCCTCGAGACACTGGTCGGGTGGCGACACCAGATCAGGGGATTGATGTACCCCTTTAATATTTGTAAATAATAAGATCGAAGCCCAGTAGCCCCCGAGCCTTAATGTGGGCACGGGTGGCCGAATTAAGGATCGATGTCCAAAGTTAAATCACAAATTATGTGTAATGATTCTATGTATCCAAGTACTTTACATCATCAACGCTCGGATCCGCATTGTACAAAACTTTGTTGACCGGCCATCAGCTTCAACCTCCTCGCCAGTAGTCGGGGAGTGTTTGTCCCACTTTATAAAGCCTTTATGAGGGTAAAGATTTACGGGAAACAAGACGATCTGGCCATACGGTTTTATAAACAAAGGTACGCAGAGAGACATGTTATATTATTGTTTAACATAAGAAACATCGTCCAAAGAAAATAGTCCCGCTATCGGTTCCTTTCTTTGGGTTGTCATGCTAAGCATGATCATGAAACCTCAACTCCGATCAATGTGGGAGGAAAATACTGAGGATTTAGTTCCGGGAAAGCTTCCAAACTCTGTGGTCAAGATGAACCCAAATTTTTACTTCCATTGCGACCGTTTATAATCTGAAAGTGTCCCATCGTCGGCTTCTACCCCCTTTTAGATGCTACGCAGGGTGTTTCCAAAATAACAAAACAACCCTTAGCCGACGTCTCGGTGCCCGAAGGCGGTTTTGTTGGTGGAAACGAGGCAATCAGATATGCGGGCTTTATAACTTTCTCTTAGTCATAGGAGCTTAAAGTTGGGAGGCTAGCAAGTAGCCCCCTGCTTAGTGTTCAGCGACAACCGAGGTCAAGCCGTAAACACTTCGGCCAATGTTATGAATGGCCCATCATTTAATACACTCATCAGACTGCTAACCAGTTTACGCTTATTGTGGCAGTCAGTTTTCGGCTTTCTCCACTGAGGTGCTTAACCATGCAAGCTGGAAGCACAATCGCAGTGGTTCTCCCTTTGCACACCTAGCCGAACAAAGCGGAACGTAGGAGACAAGCACAGGAGCTGGGCAACCTAACTATTGACCAAAGACACAATTCGAAAACTGATGCATATATAGCAATATCCGAGATTTTTTGCCGAATCTCTAAAGGTGTCCGGCGTTGCACGGCGAGACGTATGCAAAAAACACACAAATAGCTGAAAAGTGCCGCAGGATTGGAAAACCAAAAAATGTCCTATCCCAAAATTGGTCTTAGAAAAAAAGAATTGTGCTTCTATCATGCTTTAACATGGCACATCCTATCTCAAGACTTCAAGTGGGCCAGCCTACGGCTTCAACCTCCTATCCCGAACGCGGAGTACTTCTCATTAGGCCAGTTTAGCAAATTTTAATGGCTTTCAGAGAGAAATCAGGCTCCCCGTCTATTGACTGCACACTCGCGTCGAAAAAAGGAGTGATAGACAAAAATACTTGGCAACGACTAAGAAGAAAAATGCTTATTATAAAACAGCTCACATAAATTTGAGAGCCCCCGCGTGACTTGGGTAAAAAGAATTTTATGTATAATGATTGTATGTACCGAAGTACTTATATCATATATGTGTTCACTCAAACTTTGAACGCATCTTAATCGACCGTCGGCTTCTCCCTCTTCGGCCAAGGGCCGAAAAGTGTTATTTACTCCATCTGTCGAGAATATCGACGGTGTTTTCAATAACCAAGCGATCAGGCCATAAGGCTGTAACAGACAAAGCGCGCTCAGGGAACTTATGCTATATTACTAACAAAGTGTAAGAAGCATCTTCGAAGAAAATAGTACCCCCACCGATACCTTTCTTCGGTTGCTCATTGTAATTATGAGACTTGTGCAATAATTTTTTTGTACTCATGAGTTCCGTTGTGTGCCGACCATGATTGAAAACAATAAGAGCGCTAGCTTTCGGCTTCACCCAGTCTAAGGTCAGAGATCGGAAGAACCGGTCGTGACAATCGCAGAGGTGCTCCCTTTACTCCATAGCCGAACAATCGGGAACGTAGGGGTAAGCACAGGAGCCAGGCAACCCAGCTTGCAAATCACTTAGGTCAATATGGTGCATATTGTGGCGTAATACACAAACAAGGAACGACGCCGTACAAGTATAATCATATGCAAGAGGAAAAGCTCCAGCAAGGGAGCCCCCAAGTAAACGGGGTATTTGAATATGTGTGTCACAAACAAAGTTATGACAAGGAGTTTTTTCGTAAAAAACGTTTTGCCAAAAATGTTATAATGCTTGGTCGAGCCGAACAAAAATTTAAACTGGAAGTTTTTGAGCATAAGAGCGACTTAGCTGGTTAATGTGTTCGACATTGATGACGCGGTCCGAGCTTGATGCGGGACAAGGTTCCAGCCTCTCAAGCTGGTCCCCAGGTGGCCGAGCCGAGAGTTCGACACTCCGAGAAGATGAGACCCTCATCCAGCCGCGGTAATGGAGCAGGTCGGCGCGCCAGGGCGACAACACAATTTGGTTGAAGGGGGCGACAACGCGGCTCAGTCTGAGTCAATTGGCTGCAAAGAAAAAATAGTGCAAACCAAAAAGTAATGACAAATAAAGATAATAATGTCTATATATATATATATATAATTCTTCTACTTGTTTAATACAAGTGAAGTAAATAATGAAAGAGATATGGCCTGAGCGTCGAGGTCAATGTCGATGCAGGGCGTGATGTGGTAAAGGCGTGGCAAAGCCCGAATTCACAAGTCAGTCCAAGTTCCAGATAAGGCGTTCGCTAAACTATGTACGAAAACTGACCGAACCACCACGTGACTGTCGTTAATGCGGCCATCATTTCATAGGCCTGTGCATAGAAGATGGAACAAAGCAGAGTAATATTTCCTTGGGAAACATAAACCCAAACAAGCAAAAATAGCTGGGATTAATAGCACGTAGTTTATTTGTTGTAGCGTTCCGAAGAAAGGTTACTCCCAAAACTGGGACTCGATCCGCACACCCATTGCCTGATGGGTGATGAAGCGAAGGCATGACGATGCCGGCAAAGTCTAGCTCGTCGAGGCAAAGCCCGTGGTCCAGCTAATGTAATGAAGTTGGTCGGCCGGTGACGCCAGAGTCTCCGAGGTAAGTTGATGAAGGGATGACGAAGCCCCCAGTCCAGGCGAGGAGACGGAGCAGGTCGGTGAGGAGATGTGTCAGCAGAGATGTTGAAGTAGTTCGGTGTGATGAACATCGGCTCGATGAAGCAACAGTTCGGCCATGCCGATGTAGGTCGTACCTTGTGACGTGATCAATGCTGGCTTGATGAAGTGACCGTGCGGCTATGCCGGTGTGCCTGCTTCGTGTAATCCGTGGGGCGGCGATGTTGGTGATGATTTATCCTTCGCGATGCCGAACTATTGTTCGGCCGGCCGAGATGACGATCCGAAGAAGTTGAGCTCGGCTCAACAAAGTGACGACGTGTCTAGCGCAGGTCGGCCGCCGTGGAGTGATG